>NW_027649967.1:0-273351 GCF_965287045.1 Carcharhinus amblyrhynchos
TATACGTCTCAATGAGATCTCCCCTCATTCTTCTAAACTCTAACGAGTACAAGCCTAATCTATTCAGCCTCTCCTCATAGCTCAACCCCCTCAACTCCGGAATCAGACTAGTAAATCTCCTCTGCACTCCCTCCAAGGCTAAAATATTCTTGCGCAAGTACGGCGCCCAAAACTGCACACAGTACTCCAGCTGCGGCCTCACCAATGCCCTATACAGCTGCAGCAAGACCTCCCTACTTTTATATTCAATCCCCCTCGCTATGAAGGCCAGCATCCCATTCACCTTCCTGACCACCTGCTGCACCTGCAAGCTGGGTTTTTGCGACTCATGCACAAGGACCCCGAGGTCCCTCTGCACCGTCGCCTGCTGCAGTTTTTCGCCACGTAAGTAATAATCCTTCCTACCATTATTCCTACCAAAGTGGACCACCTCGCACTTGCCAACATTAAATTCCATTTGCCATTTCCTGGCCCATTCGCCCAGCCTATCTAGATCCTTCTGCAGACTCTCCACACCCTCCGCACAATTTGCCTTTCCACCAATTTTGGTGTCATCAGCAAATTTCAACACCCGACACTCGGTTCCCTCCTCCAGATCAGATGAGGGAGAGAGAGATAGTGAGAGGGAGGGAGAGAGATAGTGAGGGAGAGATATAGTGAGGGAGAGAGAGATAGTGAGAGTGGGAGAGAGAGATAGTGAGAGAGAGTGGGAGAGAGATATAGTGAGGCAGAGAGAGAGAGAGGGAGAGAGATAGAGAGATGGAGAGAGATAGTGAGGGAGAGAGATGGAGAGAGATAGTGAGGGAGAGAGAGATAGTGAGGGAGAGAGATAGTGAGGGAGAGAGATGGAGAGAGATAGTGAGGGAGAGAGATGGAGAGAGATAGTGAGGGAGAGAGATGGAGAGAGATAGTGAGGGAGAGAGATGGAGAGAGATAGTGAGGGAGAGAGATAGTGAGGGAGAGAGATGGAGATAGTGAGGGAGAGAGTGGGAGAGAGAGGGAGAGAGATGGAGCGAGATAGTGAGGGAGAGAGTGATAGGGAGGGAGAGAGATAGTGTGGGAGAGATATAGTGAGAGAGAGATAGTGAGGGAGAGAGAGAGAGATAGGCAGGGAGAGAGATAGTGAGGGGGAGAGAGAGATAGGGAGGGAGAGAGATGGTGAGAGAGAGATTGGGAGAGAGAGATAGTGAGGGAGAGAGAGATAGTGAGGGAGAGAGATGGAGAGAGATAGTGAAGGAGAGAGAGTGATAGGGAGGGAGACAGATAGTGAGGGAGAGAGAGATAGTGAGGGAGAGAGAGAGATAGTGAGGGAGAGAGAGAGATAGTGAGGGAGATATCGTGAGGGGGAGAGAGATCGTGAGGGAGAGAGATAGTGAGGGAGAGAGAGATAGTGAGGGAGAGAGAGATAGTGAGGAAGACAGAGATAGTGAGGGAAAGATAGAGAGTGTCAGAGAGAGAGTGTGAGAGAGATAGTGAAGGAGAGAAAGAGATAGTGAAGGAGAGAAAGAGATAGTGAGGGAGGGAAAGAGATAGTGAGGGAGGGAAAGAGATAGTGAGGGAGGGAAAGAGATAGTGAGGGAGAGAGATAGTGAGGGAGGGAGACAGATCGTGAGGGACAGAGATAATGAGGGAGAGAGTGATAGTGAGGTAGAGAGATAGTGAGGGTGAGAGATAGTGAGGGAGAGAGATCGTGAGGGGGAGAGAGATAGGGAGAGAGAGATAGTGAGGGAGAGATGGAGAATGTGAGAGAGAGAGAGAGTGACGGAGCAAAAGAGATAGTGAGTGAGGGAGAGAAATAGTGAGGGAGAGAGATAGAGAGGGAAGAGATAGTGAGGGAGAGAGTGGGAGAGAGAGATAGTGAGGGAGAGATAGAGAGGGATAGAGAGATAGTGAGGGAGAGAGAGTGAGGGAGAGAGATAGTGAGGGGAAGAGATAGGAAAAGAGTGATAGTGAGGGGAGAGAGATAGTGAGGGAGAGAGAGTTGGTGAGTGAGAAAGAGATAGCAAGGGAGAGCAAGATAGAGAGGGGAGAAGAGAGATAGTGAGGAGGAGAGAGATAGGGAGGGAGAGGGAGATAATGAGGGAGAGAGAGGGAGAGAGATAGTGAGGGAGAGAGATGGAGAGGGAGAGAGATAGTGAGGGAGAGAGTGATAGGGAGGGAGATATAGTGAGGGAGAGAGATAGTGAGGGAGAGACAGATAGTGAGGGAGAGAGATAGTGTGAGAGAGATAGTGAGGGAGTGAGAGATGGTGAGGGAGAGAGAGATAGCGAGGGAGAGCAAGATAGTGAGGGGAGAGCGAGATAGTGAGAGGAGAGAGAGATGGTGAGGGGAGAAGAGAGAAAGTGAGGGGAGAGAGCGATAGTGAGGGAGAGAGATGGTGAGGGAGAGAGATCGGGAGAGAGAGATAATGAGGGAGAGTGAGATAGGGAAAGAGATTGTGAGGGGAGAGAGAGATAGTGAGGGAGAGAGAGTTAGTGAGTGAGAGAGAAAGAGTGAGGGTGGGGGAGAGATAGTGAGGGAGCGAGAGAGATAGTGAGGGAGAGAGAACATAAGAAATAGGAGCAGGAGTAGGCCATCTAGCCCCTCGAGCCTGCCCCACCATTCAATAAGATCATGGCTGATCTGTCGTGGCTCAGTTCCACTTTCCTGCCCTCTCCCCATAACCCTTAATCCCCTCTCTTATCAAAAACCCATCAACCCGTGTCTTAAAAATATTTAGCGAGGCAGCCTCCACCACTTCAACGGGCAGAGAATTCCAGAGATTCACCACCCTTTGAGTGAAGAAGTTCCTCCTCAACTCTGTTCTAAAACGCCCCCCCCCTTTATCTTGAGGCTGTGCCCCCTAGTCCTACTGTCTTTTTTGAGCGGGAAGAGTCTCTCCACCTCTATCCTATCCATCCCATTCATCATCTTATACGTCTCAATGAGATCAGATAGTGAGGGAAACAGATAGTGAGGGAGGGAGGGAGATGGTGAAGGAGGGAGAAATAGTGAGGGAGAGAGAGAGATAGGGAGAGAGATAGGGAGAGGAAGAGATAGGGAGAGAGATAGTGAGGGTGAGAGAGAGATAGTGAGGGAGAGAGATTGTGAGGGAGAGAGAGACAGTGAGGGGGAGAGAGATACGGAGAGAGAGATAGAGAGAGAGAGATATAGGGAGAGAGAGGTGAGGGTGAGAGATAGTGAGGGGGAGAGACATAGTGAGGGAGAGAGATAGGGAGAGAGAGAGGATGAGGGAGAGAGATAGGGAGAGAGATAGTGAGGGAGAGGAAGAGATCGTGCTGAGAGAGATAGTGAGGGAGCGTGATAGTGAGGGAGAGAGATAGTGAGGGAGAGGAAGAGATCGTGCTGAGAGAGATAGTGAGGTAGTGAGGGAGCGTGATAGTGAGGGAGAGAGACAGTGAGGGAGAGAGAGATAGGGAGAGAGATCGTGAGGGGGAGAGAGATAGTGTGAGAGAGAGTGATAGTGAGGGAGGGTGATAGTGAGGGAGAGAGAGATAGTGAGGGAGAGAGAGGTGACGGAGAGAGATAGTGAGGGAGAGTGAGATAGTGAGGGAGAGTGAGATAGTGAGGGAGAGAGATAGTGAGGGAAAGAGAGAGATAGGGAGAGAGAGATAGTGAGGGAGAGAGATAGGGAGAGAGAGATATTGAGGGAGAGGAAGAGATAGGGAGAGAGAGAGATAGTGAGGGAGAGAGTGAGATACAGGGAGAGAGAGAGGTGAGGGAGAGAGAGAGATAGGGAGAGAGAGATCGTGAGGGAGAGGAAGAAATAGTGGGGAGAGAGATAGTGAGGGAGAGCGATAGTGAGGGAGAGAGAGAGATAGTGAGGGGGAGAGAGATGGTGAGAGAGAGAGACAGTGAGGGAGTGAGAGATAGGGAGAGAGATAGTGAGGGAGAGTGAGATAGTGAGGGGAGAGAGATAGTGAGGGAGGGAGAGAGATAGGGAGAGGATGAGATAGTGAGGGAGGGAGAGAGATAGTGAGGGAGAGTGGTTGTGAGGGAGAGAGAGATAGTGAGGGAGGGAGATAGTGAGGAGGGAGACAGATCGTGAGGGACAGAGAGATAATGAGGGAGAGAGTGATAGTGAGGTAGAGAGAGATAGTGAGGGAGAGAGATCGTGAGGGGGAGAGAGATAGGGAGAGAGAGATAGTGAGGGAGAGATGGAGAATGTGAGAGAGAGAGATAGTGACGGAGCAAAAGAGATAGTGAGTGAGGGAGAGAGATAGAGAGGGAGAGAGATAGAGAGGGAGAGAGTGGGAGAGAGAGATAGTGAGGGAGAGATAGAGAGGGATAGAGAGATAGTGAGGGAGAGAGAGCGAGGGAGAGAGATAGTGAGGGGAAGAGATAGGAAAAGAGTGATAGTGAGGGGAGAGAGATAGTGAGGGAGAGAGAGTTGGTGAGTGAGAAAGAGATAGCAAGGGAGAGCAGGATAGAGAGGGGAGAAGAGAGATAGTGAGGAGGAGAGAGATAGGGAGGGAGAGAGAGAGGTGACGGAGACAGATAGTGAGGGAGTGTGAGATAGTGAAGGAGTGAGAGATAGTGAGGGAAAGAGAGATAGTGAGGGGGAGAGAGAGATAGTGAGGGGGAGAGAGAGATAGTGAGGGGGAGAGAGAGATAGTGAGGGAGAGAGAGATAGTGAGGAAGACAGAGATAGTGAGGGAGAGAGAGATAGTGAGGGAGAGAGATAGAGAGGGAGAGAGATAGTGAGGGAAAGAGATAGTGAGGGAAAGAGATACGGAGGTGAGAGATAGTGAGGGAGAGAGAGAGATAGTGAGGGAAAGAGATTCTAAGGGAGGGAGAGAGATAGTGAGTGAGGGAAAGAGATTGTGAGGGAGAGAGAGAGATAGTGAGTGAGAGAGAGAGATAGTGAGGGAGAGAGATCGTGAGGGGGAGAGAGATAGGGAGAGAGAGATAGTGAGGGAGAGATGGAGAATGTGAGAGAGAGAGATAGTGACGGAGCAAAAGAGATAGTGAGTGAGGGAGAGAGATAGAGAGGGAGAGAGATAGAGAGGGAGAGAGTGGGAGAGAGAGATAGTGAGGGAGAGATAGAGAGGGATAGAGAGATAGTGAGGGAGAGAGAGTGAGGGAGAGAGATAGTGAGGGGAAGAGATAGGAAAAGAGTGATAGTGAGGGGAGAGAGATAGTGAGGGAGAGAGAGTTGGTGAGTGAGAAAGAGATAGCAAGGGAGAGCAGGATAGAGAGGGGAGAAGAGAGATAGTGAGGAGGAGAGAGATAGGGAGGGAGAGAGAGAGGTGACGGAGACAGATAGTGAGGGAGTGTGAGATAGTGAAGGAGTGAGAGATAGTGAGGGAAAGAGAGATAGTGAGGGGGAGAGAGAGATAGTGAGGAGAGAGAGATAGTGAGGAAGACAGAGATAGTGAGGGAGAGAGAGATAGTGAGGGAGAGAGATAGAGAGGGAGAGAGATAGTGAGGGAAAGAGATAGTGAGGGAAAGAGATACGGAGGTGAGAGATAGTGAGGGAGAGAGAGAGATAGTGAGGGAAAGAGATTCTAAGGGAGAGAGAGATAGTGAGTGAGGGAAAGAGATTGTGAGGGAGAGAGAGAGATAGTGAGTGAGAGAGAGAGATAGTGAGGGAGGGAGGGAGATAGTGAGGGAGAGAGAGAGAGAGAGATACAGAGAGAGTGTGAGGGAGAGAGAGAGTGAGGGAGAGAGATAGTGAGGGAGAGTGAGAGATAGTGAGGGAGGGAGAGATAGTGAGGGAGGGAAAGAGATAGTGAGGAGAGAGAGATAGTGAGGAGAGAGAGAGATAGTGAGGGTGAGATAGAGAGCGAGAGAGAGAGCGTAATAGTGAGAGTGAGTGATAGTGAGGGAGAGAAAGAGTTAGTGAGGGCGGGAGAGATACTGGGGGAGAGAGAGATAGTGAGGGAGAGAGAGAGATAGTGAGGGAGAGAGAGATAGAGAGAGAGATAATGAGGGACAGAGAGATAGTGAGGGAGAGTGAGAGATAGTGAGGGAGAGTGAGAGATAGTGAGGGAGAGAGAGAGAAAATGAGGGAGAGAGATAGTGAGGGAGAGAGATAGCGAGCGAATAGAGAGACAGTGAGGGAGAGAGATAGTGAGGGAGATAGAGACACGGAGAGAGAGATAGTGAGGGAGAGGGAAGAGAAAGTGAGGGAGAGAGCTATAGTGAGGGAGGAAAAGAAATAGTGAGGGAGAGAGATAGTGAAGGAGAGAGAGAGATAGTGAGGGAGAGAGAGGAGTGAGGGAGAGACAAATAGGGAGAGAAAGGGATAGTGAGGGAGGCAGAGATAGTGAGGGAAAGAGATATGGAGAGAGAGAGAGATAGTGAGGGAGAGAGAGAGATAGGGAGAGAGAGATAGTGAGGGAAAGAGATTGTGAAGGAAAGAGAGAGATAGCGAGGGACGGAGGCGATAGTGAGGGAGAGAGATTGTGAGGGAGAGAGATAGTGAGGGAGGGAGAGAGATAGTGAGGGAGAGAGATAGTGAGGGAGGAGAGAGATAGTGAGGAGGGAGAGAGATAGTGAGGGAGAGAGATAGGGGGAGAGAGATAGTGAGGGAGGGAGAGAGATAGTGAGGGAGAGAGATAGGGAGAGGCAAATAGTGAGGGAGAGAAAGAGATAGTGAGGGAAAGAGATAGTGAGGGAAGGAGATACGGAGGTGAGAGATAGTGAGGGAGAGAGAGATAGTGAGGGAAAGAGATTGTGAGGGAGAGAGAGAGATAGTGAGTGAGAGAGAGAGATAGTGAGGGAGGGAGGGAGATAGTGAGGGAGAGAGATTGTGAGGGAGAGAGATACAGAGAGAGATAGTGAGGGAGAGAGAGAGATAGTGAGGGAGAGAGAGAGATAGGGAGAGAGAGAGATAGTGAGGGAGGGAAAGAGATAGTGAGGAGAGAGAGAGATAGTGAGGAGAGAGAGAGATAGTGAGGAGAGAGAGATAGTGAGGGTGAGATAGAGAGCGAGGGAGAGAGCGTAATAGTGAGAGTGAGTGATAGTGAGGGAGAGAAAGAGTTAGTGAGGGCGGGAGAGATACTGGGGGAGAGAGAGATAGTGAGGGAGAGAGAGAGATAGTGAGGGAGAGAGATAATGAAGGACAGAGAGATAGTGAGGGAGAGAGAGAGATAGTGAGGGAGAGAGATAATGAGGGACAGAGAGATAGTGAGGGAGAGTGAGAGATAGTGAGGGAGAGAGAGAGAAAATGGGGGAGAGAGATAGTGAGGGAGAGGGATAGCGAGCGAAACAGAGAGACAGTGAGGGAGAGAGATAGTGAGGGAGATAGAGACACGGAGAGAGAGAGATAGGGAGAGAGAGATAGTGAGGGAGAGGAAGAGAAAGTGAGGGAGAGAGAGATAGTGAGGGAGAGGAAGAGAAAGTGAGGGAGAGAGATATAGTGAGGGAGAGAGATATAGTGAGGGAGAGTGATATAGTGAGGGAGAGTGAGATAGTGAGGGAGAGAGACATAGTGAGGGAGAGAGAGAGATAGTGAGGGAGAGAGAGGTAGGGAGAGAGAGATAGTGAGGGAGTGAGAGATAGTGAGGGAGAGAGAGAGATAGTGAGGGAGAGAGAGATAGTGTGAGAGAGAGAGATAGTGAGGCAGAGAGAGATAGGGAGAGAGAGATAGTGAG
This sequence comes from Carcharhinus amblyrhynchos, assembly GCF_965287045.1. NCBI lineage: Eukaryota > Metazoa > Chordata > Chondrichthyes > Carcharhiniformes > Carcharhinidae > Carcharhinus > Carcharhinus amblyrhynchos. The sequence goes on from NW_027649967.1 coordinate 7,599, forward strand.
GGAGAGTGATAGTGAGGGAGAGAGGGAGATAGTGAGGAGAGATAGTGAGGGAGAGAGAGATAGTGAGGGATAGAGAGAGAAAGTGAGGGAGATAGAGATTGTGAGGCGAGAGAGAGATAGTGGGAGTCTACCTCCGTCAGCACTGACCCTCCCACAGTGCGGGACTCCCTGAGCACTGACCCTCCCACAGTGCGGCTCTCCCTCAGCACTGACCCTCCCACAGTGTGGCGCTCCCTCAGCACTGACCCTCCCACAGTGCGGGACTCCCTCAGCACCGACCCTCCCACAGTGCGGCGCACCCTCAGCACTGACCCTCCCACAGTGCGATGCTCCCTCATCACTGACCCTCCCACAGTGCGGCGCTCCCTCAGCTCCGACCCTCCCACAATGCAGCGCTCCCTCAGCACCGACCCTCCCACAGTGCGGCGCTCCCTCAGCACCGACCCTCCCACAGTGCGGGACTCCCTCAGCACCGCCCCTCCCACAGTGCGGGACTCCCTCAGCACCGCCCCTCCCACAGTGCGGGACTCCCTCAGCACCGCCCCTCCCACAGTGCGGGACTCCCTCAGCACCGCCCCTCCCACAGTGCGGGACTCCCTCAGCACCACCCCTCCCACAGTGCGGGACTCCCTCAGCACCGCCCCTCCCACAGTGCGGGACTCCCTCAGCACCGCCCCTCCCATAGTACGGCGCTCCCTCAGCACTGACCCTCCCACTGTGCGGCGCTCCCTCAGCAGTGACCCTCCCACAGTGTGGCGCTCCCTCAGCACTGACCCTCCCACAGTGTGGCGCTCCCTCAGCAGTGACCCTCCCACAGTGCGGGACTCCCCCAGCACTGACCCTCCAACAGTGCGGGACTCCCTCAGCACCGACCCTCCCACAGTGCGGGACTCCCTCAGCACTGACCCTCCCACAGTGCGGCGCACCCTCAGCACCGACCCTCCAACAGTGCGGCACTCCCTCAGCACTGACCCTCCCAGAGTGCGGCGCTCCCTCAGCACTGACCCTCCCACGGTGCGGCGCTCACTCAGCACCGACCCTCTCACAGTGCGGCGCTCCCTCAGCACCGACCCTCCCACAGTGTGGCGCTCCCTCAGCACCGACCCTCCTACAGTGCGGGGCTCCCTCAGCTCCGACCCTCCCACAGTGCGGCGCTCCCTCAGCACTGAGCCTCCCACAGTGCGGCGCTCCCTCAGCACCGACCCTCCCAACAGTGCGGCGCTCCCTCAGCACCGACCCTCCCACAGTGCGGCGCTCCCTCAGCACCGACCCTCCCACAGTACGGCGCTCCCTCAGCACTGACCCTCCCACTGTGCGGCACTCCCTCAGCAGTGACCCTCCCACAGTGTGGCGCTCCCTCAGCACTGACCCTCCCACAGTGTGGCGCTCCCTCAGCAGTGACCCTCCCACAGTGCGGGACTCCCTCAGCACTGACCCTCCAACAGTGCGGGACTCCCTCAGCACTGACCCTCCCACAGTGTGGAGCTCCCTCAGCACCGACCCTCCCACAGTGCGGCGCTCCCTCAGCACTGACCCTCCCACAGTGCGGGACTCCCTCAGCACTGACCCTCCCACAGTGCGGGACTCCCTCAGCACCGACCATCCCACGGTGCCGCGCTCCCTCAGCACTGACCCTCCCACAATGTGGTGCTCCCTCAGCACCGACCCTCCCACAGCGCGGCGCTCCCTCAGCACTGACCCTCTCACAGTGCTGGACTCCCTCAGCACTGACCCTCCCACAGTGCGGCGCTCCCTCAGCACCGACCCTCCCACAGTGCGGCACTCCGTCAGCACCGACCCTCCCACAGTGCGGGACTCCCTCAGCACTGATCTTCCCACAGTGCGGCGCTCCCTCAGCAGTGACCCTCCCACAGTGCGGGACTCCCTCAGCACTGACCCTCCAACAGTGCGGGACTCCCTCAGCAATGACCCTCCCACAGTGCGGCGCTCCCTCAGCACTGACCCTCCCACAGTGCGGCGCTCCCTCAGCACCGACCCTCCCACAGTGCGGCGCTCCCTCAGCACTGACCTTCCCACAGTGCAGCACTCCCTCAGCAGTGACCCTCCCACAGTGCGGGACTCCCTCAGCACTGACCCTCCCACAGTGCGGGACTCCCTCAGCACCGACCATCCCACGGTGCCGCACTCCCTCAGCACTGACCCTCCCACAATGTGGTGCTCCCGCAGCACCGACCCTCCCACAGCGCGGCGCTCCCTCAGCACTGACCCTCTCACAGTGCTGGACTCCCTCAGCACTGACCCTCCCACAGTGCGGCGCTCCCTCAGCAGTGACCCTCCCACAGTGTGGCGCTCCCTCAGCACTGACCCTCCCACAGTGTGGCGCTCCCTCAGCAGTGACCCTCCCACAGTGCGGGACTCCCCCAGCACTGACCCTCCAACAGTGCGGGACTCCCTCAGCACCGACCCTCCCACAGTGCGGGACTCCCTCAGCACTGACCCTCCCACAGTGCGGCGCACCCTCAGCACCGACCCTCCAACAGTGCGGCACTCCCTCAGCACTGACCCTCCCAGAGTGCGGCGCTCCCTCAGCACTGACCCTCCCACGGTGCGGCGCTCACTCAGCACCGACCCTCTCACAGTGCGGCGCTCCCTCAGCACCGACCCTCCCACAGTGTGGCGCTCCCTCAGCACCGACCCTCCTACAGTGCGGGGCTCCCTCAGCTCCGACCCTCCCACAGTGCGGCGCTCCCTCAGCACTGAGCCTCCCACAGTGCGGCGCTCCCTCAGCACCGACCCTCCCAACAGTGCGGCGCTCCCTCAGCACCGACCCTCCCACAGTGCGGCGCTCCCTCAGCACCGACCCTCCCACAGTACGGCGCTCCCTCAGCACTGACCCTCCCACTGTGCGGCACTCCCTCAGCAGTGACCCTCCCACAGTGTGGCGCTCCCTCAGCACTGACCCTCCCACAGTGTGGCGCTCCCTCAGCAGTGACCCTCCCACAGTGCGGGACTCCCTCAGCACTGACCCTCCAACAGTGCGGGACTCCCTCAGCACTGACCCTCCCACAGTGTGGAGCTCCCTCAGCACCGACCCTCCCACAGTGCGGCGCTCCCTCAGCACTGACCCTCCCACAGTGCGGGACTCCCTCAGCACTGACCCTCCCACAGTGCGGGACTCCCTCAGCACCGACCATCCCACGGTGCCGCGCTCCCTCAGCACTGACCCTCCCACAATGTGGTGCTCCCTCAGCACCGACCCTCCCACAGCGCGGCGCTCCCTCAGCACTGACCCTCTCACAGTGCTGGACTCCCTCAGCACTGACCCTCCCACAGTGCGGCGCTCCCTCAGCACCGACCCTCCCACAGTGCGGCACTCCGTCAGCACCGACCCTCCCACAGTGCGGGACTCCCTCAGCACTGATCTTCCCACAGTGCGGCGCTCCCTCAGCAGTGACCCTCCCACAGTGCGGGACTCCCTCAGCACTGACCCTCCAACAGTGCGGGACTCCCTCAGCAATGACCCTCCCACAGTGCGGCGCTCCCTCAGCACTGACCCTCCCACAGTGCGGCGCTCCCTCAGCACCGACCCTCCCACAGTGCGGCGCTCCCTCAGCACTGACCTTCCCACAGTGCAGCACTCCCTCAGCAGTGACCCTCCCACAGTGCGGGACTCCCTCAGCACTGACCCTCCCACAGTGCGGGACTCCCTCAGCACCGACCATCCCACGGTGCCGCACTCCCTCAGCACTGACCCTCCCACAATGTGGTGCTCCCGCAGCACCGACCCTCCCACAGCGCGGCGCTCCCTCAGCACTGACCCTCTCACAGTGCTGGACTCCCTCAGCACTGACCCTCCCACAGTGCGGCGCTCCCTCAGCACTGACCCTCCCACAGTGCGGGACTCCCTCCGCACCAACCCTCCCACAGTGCGGCGCTCCCTCAGCACTGACCCTCCCACAGTGCGATGCTCCCTCAGCACTGACCCTCCCACAGTGCGATGCTCCCTCAGCACTGACCCTCCCACAGTGCGGCGCTCCCTCAGCACTGACCCTCCCACAGTGCGGCGCTCCCTCAGCACCGACCCTCCCACAGTGTGGCGCTCCCTCAGCACCGACCCTCCTACAGTGCGGGGATCCCTCAGCTCCGACCCTCCCACAGTGCGGCGCTCCCTCAGCACTGAGCCTCCCACAGTGCGGCGCTCCCTCAGCACCGACCCTCCCACAGTGCGGCGCTCCCTCAGCACCGACCCTCCCACAGTGCGGCGCTCCCTCAGCACCGACCCTCCCACAGTACGGCGCTCCCTCAGCACTGACCCTCCCACTGTGCGGCGCTCCCTCAGCAGTGACCCTCCCACAGTGTGGCGCTCCCTCAGCACTGACCCTCCCACAGTGTGGCGCTCCCTCAGCAGTGACCCTCCCACAGTGCGGGACTCCCTCAGCACTGACCCTCCAACAGTGCAGGACTCCCTCAGCACTGACCCTCCCACAGTGTGGAGCTCCCTCAGCACCGACCCTCCCACAGTGCGGCGCTCCCTCAGCACTGACCCTCCCACAGTGCGGGACTCCCTCAGCACTGACCCTCCCACAGTGCGGGACTCCCTCAGCACCGACCATCCCACGGTGCCGCGCTCCCTCAGCACTGACCCTCCCACAATGTGGTGCTCCCTCAGCACCGACCCTCCCACAGCGCGGCGCTCCCTCAGCACTGACCCTCTCACAGTGCTGGACTCCCTCAGCACTGACCCTCCCACAGTGCGGCGCTCCCTCAGCACCGACCCTCCCACAGTGCGGCACTCCGTCAGCACCGACCCTCCCACAGTGCGGGACTCCCTCAGCACTGATCTTCCCACAGTGCGGCGCTCCCTCAGCAGTGACCCTCCCACAGTGCGGGACTCCCTCAGCACTGACCCTCCAACAGTGCGGGACTCCCTCAGCAATGACCCTCCCACAGTGCGGCGCTCCCTCAGCACTGACCCTCCCACAGTGCGGCGCTCCCTCAGCACCGACCCTCCCACAGTGCGGCGCTCCCTCAGCACTGACCTTCCCACAGTGCAGCACTCCCTCAGCAGTGACCCTCCCACAGTGCGGGACTCCCTCAGCACTGACCCTCCCACAGTGCGGGACTCCCTCAGCACCGACCATCCCACGGTGCCGCGCTCCCTCAGCACTGACCCTCCCACAATGTGGTGCTCCCGCAGCACCGACCCTCCCACAGCGCGGCGCTCCCTCAGCACTGACCCTCTCACAGTGCTGGACTCCCTCAGCACTGACCCTCCCACAGTGCGGCGCTCCCTCAGCACTGACCCTCCCACAGTGCGGGACTCCCTCCGCACCAACCCTCCCACAGTGCGGCGCTCCCTCAGCACTGACCCTCCCACAGTGCGATGCTCCCTCAGCACTGACCCTCCCACAGTGCGATGCTCCCTCAGCACTGACCCTCCCACAGTGCGGCGCTCCCTCAGCACTGACCCTCCCACAGTGCGGCGCTCCCTCAGCACCGACCCTCCCACAGTGTGGCGCTCCCTCAGCACCGACCCTCCTACAGTGCGGGGATCCCTCAGCTCCGACCCTCCCACAGTGCGGCGCTCCCTCAGCACTGAGCCTCCCACAGTGCGGCGCTCCCTCAGCACCGACCCTCCCACAGTGCGGCGCTCCCTCAGCACCGACCCTCCCACAGTGCGGCGCTCCCTCAGCACCGACCCTCCCACAGTACGGCGCTCCCTCAGCACTGACCCTCCCACTGTGCGGCGCTCCCTCAGCAGTGACCCTCCCACAGTGTGGCGCTCCCTCAGCACTGACCCTCCCACAGTGTGGCGCTCCCTCAGCAGTGACCCTCCCACAGTGCGGGACTCCCTCAGCACTGACCCTCCAACAGTGCAGGACTCCCTCAGCACTGACCCTCCCACAGTGTGGAGCTCCCTCAGCACCGACCCTCCCACAGTGCGGCGCTCCCTCAGCACTGACCCTCCCACAGTGCGGGACTCCCTCAGCACTGACCCTCCCACAGTGCGGGACTCCCTCAGCACCGACCATCCCACGGTGCTGCGCTCCCTCAGCACTGACCCTCCCACAATGTGGTGCTCCCTCAGCACCGACCCTCCCACAGCGCGGCACTCCCTCAGCACTGACCCTCTCACAGTGCTGGACTCCCTCAGCACTGACCCTCCCACAGTGCGGCGCTCCCTCAGCACTGACCCTCCCACAGTGCGGCACTCCCTCAGCACCGACCCTCCCACAGTGCGGCGCTCCCTCAGCACTGATCTTCCCACAGTGCGGCGCTCCCTCAGCAGTGACCCTCCCACAGTGCGGGACTCCCTCAGCACTGACCCTCCAACAGTGCGGGACTCCCTCAGCAATGACCCTCCCACAGTGCGGCGCTCCCTCAGCACTGACCCTCCCACAGTGCGGCGCTCCCTCAGCACCGACCCTCCCATAGTGCGATGCTCCCTCAGCACTGACCCTCCCACAGTGCGATGCTCCCTCAGCACTGACCCTCCCACAGTGCGGGACTCCCTCCGCACTGACCCTCCCACAGTGCGGCACTCCCTCAGCACTGACCCTCCCATAGTGCGATGCTCCCTCAGCACTGACCCTTCCACAGTGCGATGCTCCCTCAGCACTGACCCTCCCACAGTGCGGCGCTCCCTCAGCACTGACCCTCCCACAGTGTGGCGCTCCCTCAGCACCGACACTCCCACAGTGCGGCGCTCCCTCAGCACTGACCCTCCCACAGTGCGGCGATCCCTCAGCACTGACCCTCCCACAGTGCGGCGCTCCCTCAGCACTGACCCTCCCATAGTGCGATGCTCCCTCAGCACTGACCCTCCCACAGTGCGATGCTCCCTCAGCAGTGACCCTCCCACAGTGCGGCGCTCCCTCAGCACTGACCCTCCCACAGTGCGGCGCTCCCTCAGCACCGACACTCCCACAGTGCGGCGCTCCCTCAGCACTGACCCTCCCACAGTGCGGCGCTCCCTCAGCACTGAGCCTCCCATAGTGCGATGCTCCCTCAGCAGTGACCCTCCCACAGTGCGATGCTCCCTCAGCACTGACCCTCCCACAGTGCAGGACTCCCTCAGCACTGACCCTCTGAAATTCCTATTATTTCTCATTTCAGACTCTCTAAGTGTTGAATGTCTCGAAGCTTCCCCTTTGAGAGGATTCTCGTCCCCCTGTGGTGTCTGTGCCCCATTTCAGTTCTACCTTTTCTCTTTCCTGCTGTGTTTCATTGCTCACATTCCTATTTGATGAGTACATTGGCAGACGTTGTTAAAAGCTGTTTGTACCTTTCACTGGTCTGATATGGTGGGTTTAGGATGGAGTTTCCAGCAGGGACCTGACCTGTACAGGGATAGATCGTGGGTTAAAGAACCATCGTACAGCAGGATTGGGAATATCCCCATGGATTGTGTCTTGGAGCTCTGGACTGGGTGGGGATGGTCATTTAGACATTGCTGAACACTGTCAGGGAATCCTGTTCGCAGGCTCAGGTTAATGGGACCCCACAGCATTGTGTATGAAGTTGATCCACCCTGTGAGGTTGGGACGTGATAAACAAGAGTTTGTGACTCTGTTTTTCAGTGTGTTTCTGGACACTGGATCTTATTAGAGTGTCGCTAAGGAGACAAACAGCCTCTGGGGCTGGGTGTAAAGACATGGATATTTGTTGAAGTTGATGTATGAAGGCCTGCAGGGCTATAATAATATTTCCCCAAAGCTGGGCACAATCAAACATACAGAATGTAGTCTTTACATGAAGTACCAATGGAATGGGCTCCTGTTTACCCGTAAACCACGTGTCAGGGAGTGAATTCAAAACTATAAACTGGAACAAAGCCAAGTTATTGTAAACCTTTGGACTGAACCACACCTTGATCACACTGACATTTCTGGATTTAAGAATCTACTGATGACCATGAAACCACTCACGATTGTTGGAAAACCCCATCTGGTTAGGGAAAGTAATCCCTACCCTGGTCTGGTCTACATGTGACTCCAGAGCCACAGCAATGTGGGTGACTCTCAACTGGCCCTTCAAGGGGAACTGGGGATGGACAATAAATGTTGGCCTGGCCAGCGACACCCATGTCCCACTCAATAAAACACATTCACAATATCACTGGGGACTTTGTGGGACGTTCAGTCTCACAGTGAGAATTTGGACTGAGTGTGATTCGCTTCATGGTGGGCACAGTGGGTTAGCACTGCTGTCTCACAGCGCCAGGGATCAACTCCCGGCTCTGGTCACTCTCTGTGTGGAGTCTGCATGTTCTCCCTGTATCTGCGTGGGTTTCCTTCGGGTGTTCCGGTTTCCCCCCACAGTCTGAAAGAAGTGCAGGTTAGGTGGATTGGCAATGCTAAATTGCCCCTTAGTATCAGGGAGACGAGCTAGGGTAAATGCATTGGGTAGGGGCTGTGTGGGATTGTGGTCAGCACAGACCCAATGGGCTGAATAGCCTCCTTCTGCACTGTCGGGATTCTGTGATCATAGCTGTGTTTGTTCAGGGTGATCTCACTGTGTCGGTGCTGCCAGAGTTGGTGATAATTGCTCTTTTCCACTTGCTGCTTACTGAGTGTGACCTGTACAAGGTCATGACATTTGGGAATGAATTTAATGGAGTTCACACTAATCCACCAATTTCTGTTACTCTCATTCTGTCTGTGTGCTTCTCATTCTCTCCATCATTCTGTGCCTAACTGTAGGTGTTTCTCTGAGCTCTTCCTCTCTGTTTCTCCAGCTCTCTCTCCTGTTGGACGTTAATCTGGTGTTGTGAGACTTCTCACTGTGCTCACCCCAATCCAACATCAGCATCTCCACATCATTCACCCAACAGGGCAGGAGTTTCACTGACTTCAATGTCAATGCGTTAAGATCATTTATTCCACAGCGCGAAGTGTCTCAGTACTGATTCACTAACAGTGCGGCACTTCCTCAGGACAGCCCTTCTGACAGTGCAGCTCTCCCTTTGCACTGACCCTCCCACAGTGCAGCGCTTCCTCAGCACTGATCCTCTCACAGTGCGGTGCTCCCTCAGCACCGACCCTCCCACAGTGCGGGACTCCCTCAGCACCGACCCTCCCACAGTGTGGCGCTCCCTCAGCACCGACCCTCCCACAGCGTGGCACTCCCTCAGCGCCAACTCTCCCACAGTGCGGCGCTCCCTCAGCACTGACCCTCCCACAGTGCGGTGCTCCCTCAGCACCGACCCTCCCACAGTGCGGGGCTCTCTCAGCACCGACCCTCCCACAGTGCGGCGCTCCCTCAGCACCGACCCTCCCACAGTGCTGCGCTCCCTCAGCACCGACCCTCCCACAGCGTGGCACTCCCTCAGCGCCAACTCTCCCACAGTGCGGCGCTCCCTCAGCACTGACCCTCCCACAGTGCGGCGCTCCCTCAGCGCTGACCCTCCCACAGTGCGGCGCTCCCTCAGCACCGACCCTCCCACTTTGCGGCACTCCCTCAGCACCGACCCTCCCACAGTGCGGGACTCCCTCAGCACCGACCCTCCCACAGTGCGGCGCTCCCTCAGCACTGACCCTCCCACAGTGCGGCGCTCCCTCAGCACCGACCCTCCCACTTTGCGGCACTCCCTCGGCACCGACCCTCCCACAGTGCGGCTCTCCCTCAGCACCAACCCTCCCACAGTGCGGCGCTCCCTCAGCACCGACCCTCCCACAGTGCGGCGCTCCCTCAGCACCGACCCTCCCACAGTGCGGGGCTCTCTCAGCACCGACCCTCCCACAGTGCAGCCCTCCCTCAGCACTGACCCTCCCACAGTGCAGCTCTCCCTCAGCACCAACCCTCCCACAGTGCGGCGCTCCCTCAGCACCGACCCTCCCACAGTGCGGGGCTCTCTCAGCACCGACCCTCCCACAGTGCAGCGCTCCCTCAGTCCTGACCCTCCCACAGTGAGGCGCTCCCTCAACACTGACCCTCCCACAGTGCAGCCCTCCCTCAGCACTGACCCGTGCACAGTGCAATGTTGGTCAGTGATATTGCAAGGGACAAGCATTGTAATGGGTGTGGGCCAGTGTGGGAGTGCTGCACTGTGGGAGGATCAGTGCTGAGGAGCGCGGCACTGCGCAAGATTCAGTGCTGAGGGTGTGCCGCACTGTGGGAGGGCCAGTGCTGAGGGAGCGCCACATTGTGGGAGGGTCAGTGCTGAGGGAGCGCCGCATTGTGGGAGGGTCAGTGCTGAGGGAGCGCCGCATTGTGGGAGGGTCAGTGCTGAGGGAGCGCCGCATTGTGGGAGGGTCACTGCTGAGGGAGTGTCGCATTGTGGGAGGGTCAGTGCTGAGGGAGTCCCGCACTGTGGGAGGGTCAGTGCTGAGGGAGCCCCGCACTGTGGGAGGGTCAGTGCTGAGGGAGCCCCGCACTGTGGGAGGGTCAGTGCTGAGGGGGTCCCGCACTGTGGGAGGGTCAGTGCTGAGGGAGTCCCGCACTGTGGGAGGGTCAGTGCTGAGGGAGCGCCGCACTGTGGGAGGGTCGGTGCTGAGGGAGTCCCACACTGTGGGAGGGTCAGTGTTGAGGGAGCGCCGCACTGTGGGGAGGGTTAGTACTGTTCTGAAGATCTGTTTTCGAATCCCACCTTAGCAGAAGGTAGAATTTGAATTCAATAAAAATATCTGGAATGAAGAATCTACTGATGACCATGAAACCATTGTCGATTGTCAGAAAAACCCATCTGGTTTGGGAAGGAAATCTGCTGTCCTTACCCTGGCCTGAAGTTCTCTTGACCATTTTTACTTTGCCCCCATTGATGTTGACAGGGACATGTTCTCCACTACGCTTCCTGATGACAATCTCCTTGGTTTTGTTGACATTGAGGGAGAGATTATTGTTGATTTATGCTGAAAATGCAGTGGAACAGTTGGTGTTTTCCAGTAAACCTTGGATCAGGTTGTAGATTAGCTGTGTTTTATTGCTCACCTTCAGCAATAAATGCTGAACACTAACAACCTTTGCACTAACGGATATCTTTGCCACACCCTGCATTGCACCACTCTGAATATTCCAGAAGTTTCACTTTCCCAGTGAGGGCTCGGATGCAGTGACCGCAGTTGAGTCCGTCCCAGGACAATCTCATCGTCTCATTGCTGATCGCTCAGCGTACACCCTCTGTTCCCCAGTCGCTGATTCCCGAGTGCGATCATCTGTCAGGTAACAGACATCTGGGATAGAAATGGGGGGATTTCATTGCCTTTCCAAACAGTTCTCTCTGTCCCTCTCCCTTTTGTCTCTATCTCTCTCCCTGTCCTTTCTCTCTCCCTCCCTCTCTGTCAATCTCTGGGTCTATCTCCCTTTCTTTGTTTCTACATTGTTCTATTTGTGGTGAGTTGTACTCGTGACTAACCAGCACAATGAGAGCAGTGATATGGAAACATGGTTTAAGAATAGTGTAAACTAGACACCTAATGATATCAAATGTTCAGAGATATATAGAGAAGGGGAACAGGGGGGAAGAGTTGGCACCACGGAGTAGGGAAGATAGTTTATTGGTGGAAAGGCGGGAGTGAAAGAGGGAACAATCCATTTGTTCAGAATTGGGAAGCAAAACTGAGGGGATTGGACCTCCCGCTGGTGGGAAGGACTGGCTTCCATAGCAAGAGGGTTTGAGTACAGGAGTAAGGATGTCTTGCTGCAGTTATGTGGAGAACCTGCAGTTAGAGGTCTCACAACACCAGGTTAAAGTCCAACAGGTTTATTTGGTAGCACGAGCTACGAGCTTTCGGAACGCTGCTCGGAAAAGGAAAGGAGAAACAAGACATACAGTCAGTTACAGTTAGACACACAGTCACTGAGTGTGTATCTTTACATCCCCTGTTTGTGATCAGAACTCTCCACTCACCTGACGAAGGGGCAGTGCCCCGAAAGCTAGTGGCTCGTGCTACCAAATAAACCTGTTGGACTTTAACCTGGTGTTGTGAGACTGCTTACTGGGTTTACCCCAGTCCAACACCGGAATCTCCACATCATAACCTGCAGTTATACAGGGCCATGGTGAGGCCACACTTTGAGTATTGGTTTTGGTCTCCGAGTCTGAGGAAGCACCTTCTTGCTCTTGAGGGAGTCCAGCGAAGGTTCACCAGATTGATAGTGGGCGGCCGAGGGTGGCACAGTGGGTTAGCGCTGCTGCCTCACAGCACCAGTGACCTGGGTTTGATTCGCAGCTCGGGTCACTGTCTGTGTGGAGTACTTTCTCCCCCACTGTGTCTGTGTGGGTTTCCTCCGGGTGCTCCGGTTTCCTCCCACATTATGAAAGACGTACTGGTTAGGGTGCATTGACCCGAACAGGTGCCGGATTGTGGGTGATTAGGAGAATTTCACAGTAACTTCATTGCAGTGTTAATGTAAGCCTGACTTGTGACTAATAAATAAACATTAAACTTTGCTTTGATTCCCGGAATGGCAGGACTGAGGAGAGATTGGGCTTGTCCTCACTGGAATTTAGGAGAATGAGAGGGAATCTCACAGAAATGGATAAAATCCTGATGGGACTGGATAGGCTCAGATGCAGGAAGAATGTTCCCGATGCTGGGGAGATCCAGAACTAGGGGGTCACAGTCTGAGAATGAGGGGTTAGCCACTCAGGACTGAGATAAGGAAGAACATCTTCACTCTGAGAGTTGGGAACCTGTGGAATTCTCTACCTGTTGGGAGCCAGTTCGTTAGATATGTTCCAGAGGGAGCTGGATGTGGCCCTTGTGGATAACGGGATGGAGGAGGTATGGAGAGAAAGCAGGAGTGGGATACTGAGATTGCAGGGTCAGCCATGATGATAGTGAATGGTGGAGCAGGCTTGAAGGGCCGAATGGCCTACTCTTACACCTAGTTTCTATGTTAACACGTCAACACGCGATTGTTACTCACTGCTGATAGTCCACAAGGGTGAGTTCTAAGGAGCAGAAATGGCCCAAATCAGTGACAGCACTGCAGGATCCAAGATCATCACTTTCACCATCGTTCAGAGACTTCCTGCAAGTGTCGGTACCTCGGCTCAGAAAGGTTACAACAGTTTGGTACCACCGAGAGCAACGAAACAGGGCAGGACTCCAATCTGGCTCAAATTTTAAAAAACTTTGTTACATGGGTGTAAATTGAGAGAGGTGGATAAATGTAAGATTATCCACTTTGGTAGCAATAATAGGAAGGCAGATTATTACCTGGATGAGTGTAAACTGAGAGAGGTGGATACTCAGCAAGACCTTGGAGACCTCGTCCATCAGTCTCTGACAGTAAGCGTGCAGGTACAGCAGGCAGTAAAGAAGGGAAATGGTGTGTAGGCCTTCAGAGCGAGAGGATTGGAGTGTAGGGATAGGGATGTTTTACTGCAATTGTACAGGGTGAGGCCACACCTGGAGTATTGTGAGCAGTTTTCGTCTCCTTATCTGAGGAAGGATGTTCCTTGCTATAGAGGGAGCACAGCGAGGGGTTTCCCAGGCTGATCCCTGGGACGGCAGGTCCGTCAATATGAGGAGAGACTGAGTGGCTTTGGATTCTATTCACTGGAATTTAGAAGAGCGAGAGAGGGGGTTCCCGATGGTGGGAGGAGTCCAGAACCAGGTGGGGTGGGTGGGGGGGGTCACAGTTTGAGGATAAGGGGTGAACCTTTTAGGGACTGAGCTGAGGGAGAAATGTCCTCACCCAGAGGGTGGGAATGTGTGGAATTCACTCCCACAGAAAGGAGTTGAGGCCAAAACAATGTGTGATTTCAGGGAGAAATGAGATTTCACTCTTGGGGCTAAAGGGATGGAGGGATGAGGGGGGAGGAGAGGGGGATTCAGGATATTGAACTGGATGATCAGCCATTATCAAAAGGGCCAAATGGCCTCCTCCTGCTTGTGGTTTCACTGTATCTATGTCTTTGGGGGAGCACTTGGGTAAGAGTGATCATAATGTCAGAAGGTTTAGTTTTGCAATGGAGAAGAGTGAGGAATAATCTATTCAAGAATGTCTATATTGGAAGAGAGATAATTGCCACAGGAAAGATAAGGGATCTAACGAGTGTAAAATAGAACTATGGACTGTCTGGAAGAGTTGGTTTTGGTGGGGGCTAGGTACATTCAGAGAAGGGAGAAAGGGATGGGAGCTAAAACATGTGCTCCATGGATGACAAGGAAGAGAGAGATTCTGATGAAGCAAAATAATGCCCAGCCAAAACAGAAACCACTGGAAATACTCACCCGTTGAGGAAGATGAAATAGAGGTGACATTTCGAGCCAGTGACATTTCATCAGAAGAAAGGTGAGCCTAAACTTGCAGGGCAATGCTGATGATAACAATCACCAGGAACAGCACACAGATATGTGAGCTGAATTGGGAGAGAAATGGCAGATGGACTTCAATGCGGGGAGGTGTGAGCTCATGTGTTTTAGGCAAAGACAACATCAATATAACGAGTGTACAGGGACAGAGGGCCCTGGGGTTCATTTTCATTTTATTTATTATTGTCACGTTTATTAACATACAGCGAAAAGTATTGTTTCTTGTGCAGTTTCCAGACAAAGCATACCGTTCATAGAAAAGGAAAGGAACGGCTACAGAATGTAATGTTACAGTCACAGTGAGGGTGTACAGAAAGATCAGCTTAATGCGAGGTCTGACAGCAGCAGGGAAGAACCTGTTATTGAGTCGGTTGGTACGTGACTTTAAACTTTTGTATCATTTTCCCAATGGAAGAAGGTGGAAGAGAGAATGTGTTGGGGGGGGGGGGTCCTTGATTATGCCGGCTGCCTTTCTCAAGGCAGCGGGAAGTGTAGACAGAGTCCATGGATTGGAGGCTGGTTTGTGTGATGGGACTGGCTTACGTTCACGACCCTTTGTAATTCCTTGCAGTCTTGGGCAGAGCAGGAGCCCAGACCGAGCTGTGATACATCCGGAAAGAATGCTTTCTGTGGGGCATCTGTAAAAGTTGGTGAGAGTCGTAGCTGATGTGCCAAATTTCCTTAGTCTTCTGAGAAAGTTGAGGCATTGGTGGGGCTTTCTTAACTATAGTGTTGGCGTGGCGGGGACCAGGACAGGTTGTTGGTGATCTGGACACCTGAAAACCTGAAGATCTCTCGATCATTTTTACTTTGTCTCCATTAAGGTAGAGAGGGGCATGTTCTCCATTACGCTGCCCTCCTACCTCCAAGCAAGTCCGTGATAATGATAAGGGATACAGGGAATAACCCAGCAGAAGGGATTTTAGACACAGGAGAGCCACACAATTGTGAGGATGTAGATATGGACAAAGGAGAGGGTAGGATAAAGGATAGACCCTTAATAACAGCTGAGCAGACCCTTTCTGTAAATGAGTCACACAAATATGTGGAAGGATCACCCCGGACAGGGTGGGCAGTAGTGAATGACAAATTAGAGACTGTAAGGTCAGGAAGGATTGACGGAGGTCTGTCTGCGCAAGTGGCAGAACTAGGGGCACTCACACAGGCACTAGAGTTACCTGAAGGTAAAACGGTGAACATCTATACAGATAGTCGCTATGCATTCGGAGTCAGACATGACTACAAGACAGCTTGGGATAGAAGAGGGTTCATAACCACGGGAGGAACCCCTATTAAACACCAGCAAAGAATTGAGACATTGTTGAGGGCGAATGAGAAACCTAGAGAAGCTGCAGTAATCAAAATTAAAGCACACCAGAAAGAACCAGGAAGAGATAACTCTTCCTGGAACCAAGCCGTAGGTAGGGCAGCACAGTTAGCCTTAGGACAGGAGACAATCGGCGGACGGACAGGAGACAAAATAGATATTCGGGACTTACATGAGGACACCTCGAAAGAGGAAAAGGGGAAATGGGAAGCACAGGGAGCAGTCAAAGGGACTGATAACATTTGAAAATGGGAAGATCAGGTAATAGCACCAGAATACATACAAAACACCCCATTGGAACTACACCATGGACTCTCACATGTGGGTAGAGAGGCCATGATAACTAGTATAGGAAATTAATGGTGATGGAAAGGAATGGGAAGAGATATAGTCCAACACTGTCACCGATGCGTGACGTAGGTGCAACACAACCCTGCTCGACCCATAAAAATTAAAATGGGACACCAGCCGAGATCAAAGGGACCCTGGGAACATCTGCAAATAGATTTCACAGGGCCACTACCACAATCCCACGGTAAAACCTATTGTCTGATTATTATAGTCCAGTTCACCAGGTGGGTAAAGTGTTCCCTACTACAAATTGTACTGCTACCATGGTGGCTAGGATATTGGCAGAAGAGGTAATCCCGAGATGGGGACTACCCCGACAAATGGATTTGGACCAAGGGACGCACTTCACTGGAAAGGTGGTAAAAACAGTGTGCCAATTAGTGGGGATAAAACAAAAATTCCACATCCCTTACCGCCCACAGAGTTCTGGAATAGTGGAACGTATGAACAGAACACTCAAAAACACGCTAGCTAAAGCCATACAGACATCAGGAAAAATGTGGACAGAGGTATTGCCCACTATACTAATGAGATTAAGAGTTACCACAAACTGGATAACCAGATTAGCCCCTTATGAATTAATGACAGGACGGGTGATGCAATTACCAGAAAGCATCATAACAGGTGGGACCGATGTAGGTCCACTAAAAGATAAAATCAGGAGATATGTTTTGGAACTAAGCACCCAACTCAAAGGGATGCTCAAATTGGTATAAGACAATCGGGAACAAAGAGACGCAGAGAGAGAGCTTGAAATGCTCCCTGATGTCCCAACAGCAGGAAGTCCCGTCCTAGTGAAAACATTACCCAAAAAACCAGGGTTTGCACCAAAATGGAATGGGCCATATGAAGTTATAATTAGTGGAGACACCGGTGCCTGTAGAGACATAAGAGGGAAAGGTGTATGGAAACATTGGACACTGCTGAAACGACACAAAGAAATGTATGAATGAGCGAACGAACAGAACTGCTTTCCTCAACACAGGCAAAGACTGCAAGCAAGAACCACTGGCCCGTGTAGGTCAATATAACTTTTGGAGATTATATAAATTATAGTGTTAGATTTGATATTTGATTGTTGCGAATATGTATGTAATCGTGTATGTAACTGTACTTTGCGTTGTTGCGACTGTAAATTTGACTGGATTGGAGGATGATCTATTTTATAAAGCTCACGTACATTTACACGGGAATTGAACTGTATGTTACCTGTTAGCACAATCGGTAAAAGCCCTATTTGTAGCCCCCCCTGGGTGGACCCCTCATGACTTATAAACTGTAGATACATCAGATGCACCCTGTAAGGGACAAATCGGCAAATATAAAAGAGGTACACAGGGGGAATGTGTGGGACTTGTAAACTCCACAGACCCTGTGTGCAGGGGGGTTCCTACAGGTGGGAGGAAAAGCTTGTTCAGATACTGCAAGCTATCTGCTTTGTTTTACGGGGCAGGGATGGGGATGTGCCTTTTAAGAATGATTCCTGCGTGCAGACGCAGTGTGTCCATCAACATTGTTGGGTTAATAAGGGACAGTTTATTTGCACTTGTGATGAACAGGAATGTCTGAATATAACTGCAGGAAGACAGCTCATTTGTGGACAGTGTAATGGAACTCACAAAAGCTTAGCCAAATGGACAGACCCATTTGATACTTACCAGGTAGTGGGATCAAACGGGGAGTCAAGTAAACCGAACATTTGGCAATATGAACAAACTCATAATCGGGACTCCAAATGTTACCGGGCTAAGAAGGGAAATGTGTTCCTCTTCAGTGGTACGAACACAACAGAAACACCAAACCTCCCAAACCGTTCTGCAGTAGGAACAATAGGACCACTGACTGTTCCATGCCCTCAGAAGGGGCATATTCGGAGGAGAATAGTAACCCGGGCTATCAGCAAAGAATTCTGTGCTGATTAGGAAGCCCCGGGCACAATGGGATCCTCACTGGGACATGGGTTCCTTGGAGCCCGAGCTCTGTTGGGGGTTGGGGGGGGGGGGGGGACGCGGGTGGAACATGACAGGAGTGATTAGTGCAAAGAATAGGAATCATATTGTTTGTGGACTAACAGTCCTGGGAAACAGCACTTCAAAAGCACTGCAGGCTGTTAACCAAGAGACGGCTGAACTGAGATTATGTGCACAACAAACACAACACGCAGCAGACTACCGGTTAGCACAACAAGGGGGAGTGTGTACAATCCTAGGCAATAAATGTGTAACCCATGTCACAGACAAGTCTTATAACATTGCACAAGTCATCAATAACATCAGATAACAACTTGATAGCTCCAGACAGGGACCCAAGAAAGGAAGTAACTAGCTGGAATGGGAGGCAGGATCCTGGGAATCTTATTTATTACATGGACTGGTCACAATAATTTCAATTGTAATTGTCTGTTGCCTAATTGTTGGCTGCCGAAAAGTCAGGTTATGGTAACGAGAATTGTGCCAGGAGCCAGTGTATCCATTGAGGAAGAACCCATGATGAAGATCCCCGAAGACATCAAAAGAAACAAAGAAGGAAATTGACCTCTACATGTGAAGATGCAGCTGTTGGTCCAGGGATTATTAAAAATAATAATAATCCAGACCAAAAGAGGGGACTGTAGTGGGAAAAATCACAAAGATGGCTGCCTGGCACATAAAAAAGGTTCCCTGGGAGAGAGACATGAAGCAGGCACTGACTTTTAGCTCAGACAGCTACTTGAAATTAAAAACATGCAGGACAGACAGTTACTTAAAGTTAAACATGCAGGAATCAGATACTGCAGGAAGCCAATAGAGAGCTTGAGGCATTTCTAAGATAAGGACAGACTGAGGACAATAAGGAGATGAGCCATAAATGGGAAGGGGAATACATCAATGCAGGAAAACCAATTTCTGTGTGTATAGATTGAAACAAAGTCATTCACAGTCACTCATAGAGCCATTCTATGAAACAATACAATGTTAAAAGGCAATGTCTGTATATGGCAAGCTGTGATAATGTGTTAAACTATTGATCCGACTCAACTATAATGATGTATTAAATGGCTAATGTCCGGACAATACGGGGTTAGATTCAGAGTAAAGCTGCCTTGACGCTGGCTCAGAACTCTCCATTCACCTGAAAAAGAGGGGAACCTCGAAAGCTTGTGAGTTTACTATCAAATAAATCGGTTGGACTGAACCCTGGTGATGTCAGACTTCGAACTGTGTTTACCCCAGTCCAATGCCGGCATCTCAACATCAGAGAGTAGAGGGAGCTTTACTCTGTATCTAACCCCGTGCAGTACCTGTCCTGGGAGTGTTTGATGGGGGTCCAGAGTAGAGGGAGCTTTACTCTGTATCTAACCCCGTGCTGTACCTTTCCTCTGAGTGTTTGATGGGGGACAGTGTAGAGGGAGCTTTACTTTGTATCTAACCCCTGTGCTGTACCTGTCCTGGGAGTGTTTGATGGGGGGACAGTGTAGAGGGACTTTTACTCTGGATCTAACTCCGTGCTGTACCTGTCCTGGGAGTGTTTGATGGGGGACAGTGTAGAGGGAGCTTTACTCTGTATCTAACCCCGTGCTGTACCTGTCCTGGGAGTGTTTGATGGGGACAGTGTAGAGGGAGCTATACTCTGTATCTAACCCCGTGCTGTACCTGTCCTGGGAGTGTTTGATGAGGGGACAGTGTAGAGGGAGCTTTACTCTGTATCTAACCCCGTGCTGTCCCTGTCCTGGGAGTGTTTGATGAGGGGACAGTGTAGAGGGAGCTTTACTCTGTATCTAACCCCGTGCTGTACCTGTCCTGGGAGTGTTTGATGGGGGACAGTGTACAGGGAGCTTCACTCTGTATCTAACCCCGTGCTGTACCTGTCCTGGGAGTGTTTGATGGGGACAGTGTAGAGGGGAGATTTACTCGTTATCTAACCCCGGGCTTTACCTGTCCTGGGAGTGTTTGATGGGGGTCCAGTGTAGAGGGAGCTTTACTCTGTATCTAACCCCATGCTGTACCTGTCCTGGGAGTGTTTGATGGGGGACAGTGTAGAGGGAACTTTACTCTGTGTCTAACCCCATGCCGTACCTGTCCTGGGAGTGTTTGATGGGGGATAGTGTAGAGGGAACTTTACTCTGTATCTCACCCCGTGCTGTACTTGTCCTTGGAGTGTTTGATGGGGGACAGTGTGGAGGGAACTTTACTCTGTGTCTAACCCCGTGCTGTACCTGTCCTGGGAGTGTTTGATGGGGGACAGTGTAGAGGGAACTTTACTCTGTATCTAACCCCGTGCTGTACCTGTCCTGGGAGTGTTTGATGGGGACAGTGTAGAGGGGAGATTTAGTCTCTATCTAACCCCGGGCTTTATCTGTCCTGGGAGTGTTTGATGGGGGTCCAGTGTAGAGGGAGCTTTACTCTTTATCTAACCCCGTGCTGTACCTGTCCTGGGAGTGCTTGATTGGGGAACAGTGTGGAGGGAGCTTTACTCTATATCTAGCCCCGTGCTGTACCTGTCCTGGGAGTGTTTGATGGGGACAGTGCAGAGGGAGCTTTACTCTGTATCTAACCCCGTGCTGTACCCATCCTGGGAGTATTTGGTGGGGACAGTGTAGAGGGAGCTTTACTCTGTATCTAACCCCGTGCTGTACCTGTCCTGGGAGTGTTTGATGGGGGACAGTGTAGAGGGAACTTTACTCTGTGTCTAACCCCGTGCTGTACCTGTCCTGGGAGTGTTTGATGTGGGACAATGTAGAGGGAGCTTTACTCTGTATCTAACCCCGTGCTGTACCTGTCCTGGGAGTGTTTGATGGGGACAGTGTAGAGGGGAGATTTACTCTCTATCTAACCCTGGGCTTTACCTGTCCTGGGAGTGTTTGATGGGGGTCCAGTGTAGAGGGAGCTTTACTCTGTATCTAACCCCATGCTGTACCTGTCCTGGGAGTGTTTGATGGGGGACAGTGTAGAGGGAGCTTTACTCTGTATCTAACCCTGTGCTGTACCTCTCCTGGGAGTGTTTGATGGGGGACAGTGTAGAGGGAACTTTACTCTGTGTCTAACCCCATGCTGTACCTGTCCTGGGAGTGTTTGATGGGGGACAGTGTAGAGGGAACTTTACTCTGTATCTCACCCCGTGCTGTACCTGTCCTGGGAGTGTTTGATGGGGACAGTGTAGAAGGAGCTTTACTCTGTATCTAACCCCGTGCTGTACCTATCCTGGGAGTATTTGGTGTGGACTGTGTAGAGGGAGCTTTACTCTGTATCTACTCTGTATCTTTGTACACTTTAGTGCGAGGAGTATTCGCAATAAAGTGGATGAACTTGCAGCGTGGATCAGTACCTGGGACTTTGATGTTGTGGCCATTTCAGAGACATGGATAGAGCAGGGTCAGGAATGGTTGCTGCAGGTCCCGGGGTTCAAATGTTTTAGTCGGAGTAGAGAAGGAGGTAGAAGGGGGGGAGGGGTAGCATTATTGGTCAGAGACTGTATCACAGTGTCAGAGAGGAAGTTTGATGAGGACTTGTCTGTTGAGGTAGTATGGGCGGAGATTAGAAATAGGAGAGGAGAGGTCACCCCGTTGGGAGTCTTTTATAAGAACATAAGAACATAAGAACATAAGAAATAGGAGCAGGAGTAGGCCATCTGGCCCTTCGAGCCTGCCCCGCCATTCAATAAGATCATGGCTGATCTGTCGTGGCTCAGTTCCACTTTCCCGCCCTCTCCCCATAACCCTTAATCCCCTCTCTTATCAAAAACCCATCAACCCGCTTCTTAAAAATATTTAGCGAGGCAGCCTCCACCACTTCAACGGGCAGAGAATTCCAGAGATTCACCACCCTTTGAGTGAAGAAGTTCCTCCTCAACTCCGTTCTGAACCGCCCCCCCTTTATCTTGAGGCTGTGCCCCCTAGTCCTACTGTCTTTTTTGAGCGGGAAGAGTCTTTCCACCTCTATCCTATCCATCCCATTCATCATCTTATACGTCTCAATGAGATCTCCCCTCATTCTTCTAAACTCTAACGAGTACAAGCCCAGTTTATTCAGCCTCTCCTCATAGCTCAACCCCCTCAACTCCGGTATCAGCCTAGTAAACCTCCTCTGCACTCCCTCCAAGGCCAAAATATCCTTGCGCAGGTGCGGCGCCCAAAACTGCACACAGTACTCCAGCTGCGGCCTCACCAATGCCCTATACAGCTGCAGCAAGACCTCCCTACTTTTATATTCAATCCCCCTCGCTATGAAGGCCAGCATCCCATTCGCCTTCCTGACCACCTGCTGCACCTGCAGGCTGGGTTTTTGCGACTCATGCACAAGGACCCCGAGGTCCCTCTGCACCGTCGCCTGCTGCAGTTTTTCGCCACGTAAGTAATAGTCCTTCCTACCATTCTTCCTACCAAAGTGGACCACCTCACACTTGCCAACATTAAATTCCATTTGCCATTTCCTGGCCCATTCGCCCAGCCTATCTAGATCCTTCTGCAGACTCTCCACACCCTCCGCACAATTTGCCTTTCCCCCAATCTTGGTGTCATCAGCAAATTTCGACACCCTACACTCGGTTCCCTCCTCCAGATCATCTATATAAATGGTAAATAGCTGAGGCCCCAGCACCGACCCCTGGGGCACTCCACTAGTCACCAACCGCCAATCCGAATAGCACCCATTGACCCCCACTCTCTGCCTCCTATTTGACAACCAATCCTCTATCCACGCTAACACCCTACCCCCAACTCCATGTCCTCTGACCTTCTGCAGTAACCTCTTGTGAGGTACCTTATCAAACGCCTTCTGAAAATCCAGAAAGACCACATCCACCGGCTCTCCTCTATCCACTGCCCTAGACACATCCTCATAGAACTCCAGTAAATTTGTCAGACACGACTTCCCTTTAATGAAACCGTGTTGCGTCTGCCCTATCAAGCAATTCCCTTCAAGATGCCTCGCAATTTCCTCCTTAATGACGGACTCTAACATTTTACCTACCACAGACGTTAAACTAACCGGCCTGTAATTCCCCGCCTTTTGCCTGGCACCCTTCTTAAACAACGGTGTAACATTAGCCGTTTTCCAATCCTCCGGCACTTCCCCGGAATCCAGCGACGTCTGGAAAATAACCACCAAGGCATCCACTATCACCTCCGCCATTTCTTTCAGAACCCTCGGATGCATTCCATCCGGTCCTGGGGACTTGTCCACAATCAGCCCCTCCAGTCTGTCGTGCACCACCTCTCTAGTAACAGTAATGTCATTAAGACCCTCCAGTCCTACCACCTTTCCATCGCTAACACCCGGCAAATTATTCACGTCCTCCTCCGTGAAGACAGAAACAAAAAAGTTATTCAAGACCTTAGCCATATCCCCATCCCCTACCACTAGGTCCCCTTTCTCATCCGCTAAGGGACCAACGTTCACCCTAGCCAGCCTCTTCCTTTTTATATATTTATAAAAACTCTTGCTATCCTTTTTTATATTAAGCGCTAGCCCAGCTTCATAGCTTCTCCTACCCTCCTTTATCAACTTTTTTGTCAATCTTTGTTGACATTTAAACCTTTCCCAATCCTCTTCTCGCCCACTGCTCTTAGCTACTCTAAATTCCTCCGCTTTTAATTTAACACTTTCCTTCACCTCCTTCGTTATCCACGGCTTATTACCTCTCTTCCTACTGTCCTTTTTAACCATCGGAATAAATTTCTGCTGAGCACCAAGAAAGATCTCCTTAAAGATCCTCCACTGCTCCTCAGCAGACCCTCCCTCCAACGCGCTCCCCCAGTCCACATTCGCCAATTCTTCTCTCATCCTACCATACTCCCCTCTATTCAAACAAAGGACACGTGTCCGGGAACCCACTTTCTCCTCCTCCATCTGCAACAGAAACTCCACCATACAATGATCACTCTCTCCAAGAGGATCCTTCACCTCAAGGTCCCTAATTCTACCCGCCTCATTACATAGCACCAGATCCAAGATAGCTCGCTCCCTCGTCGGCTCCAACACACACTGTTCCAGGAAACTATCCCGGCAGCATTCCAAGAACTCCTCCTCGAGCCCACCTCGTCCAACATGGGTCGACCAATCAATATGCAGATTGAAATCCCCCATAACTACTGCCGTCCCATTCCTGCACGCCGCACTTATTTGCGCGTTAACAGCCCGCCCCACCTCCAGATCATTATTCGGGGGCCTATAGACGACACCCACCAGCGTCTTCCTCCCTTTGCTGTTCCTAATCTCCACCCACAACGATTCCACTTTCTGCTCTTTGTTTCCTATATCATCCCTTGCTACCACCTTGATGCTGTCCTTAATCAGCAGAGCTACGCCACCCCCTCTTTCCTCCTGCCTATCCTTCCTAAACACTTGATACCCCTGTACATTCATCTCCCAGTCCCTGTCACCTTGCAGCCACGTCTCTGTAATGGCCACCAGATCGTATCCATTTGTGTCGATCTGCGCCACCAGCTCATCCACTTTATTCCGAATGCTTCGTGCATTCAGATAAAGCGCTTTCATCCCAGCCTTCTTCTGGACCCTATTTGCCGTAACGCCACCACTTGGGACATCCTCAGCCTCTTCCCTTACCTGTACCCTATCCTTAACTGTAGACCTCCTAACATCACCTACCCTCGCACCCTCCCCCCCCCTAATTAGTTTAAAGCCCTGTCTACAGTCCTCTTTACTCGATTCGCCAGCACTCTGGTCCCAGCACGATTCAGACCAACCCCATCCCGCCCGAACAAGTCCCACCTACCCCAATACTGGTGCCAATGCCCCATAAATTCGAACCCATTCCTCCCACACCAATCTCTGAGCCACCCATTCACTTCCTTAATCCTGTCAACCCTACGCCCATCTGCACTCGGTTCAGGCAGTAGCCCAGAGAAGACCACCTTGTCGGTTCTACTTTTTAATTCCATTCCCAGCTTCTCATACTCCCTCCCCAGATCCTCAGTCCGCACTTTGCCTACGTCGCTGGCACCCACATGTACCACCACAACTGGGTTCTCACCCTCCCACTCCAGATTCCTCTGCAGCCCAGCTGCGACATCCTGTACCCGAGCACCAGGCAGACAACACACCCTTCTGTGCACTTTGTCATTGTGACAAAGGACAGTGTCAATACCCTTCACCCCACTATCCCCAATCACTACTACGTTCCTTTTCCCCTTCTCTTTGCCTATGTCCTGCTGCATCACTGTACCGTGTGCAGTTTGCTCACCAACCTCACCTGCCTCGTCCTCTTCCAGAGTGGAAGCAAGAACCTCAAACCTGTTATGCAGATTAAGAGGCTGAGGCCTCCGCTCCTCACCCCCCTTCCTCCTCCCAGCAGCCCCCTTTTGTTCCTGACCCTTAGATTTAGACAGTCTAGAGGGGGTGGATGTCACTTGCACCCCATTGACAATGACACCCTCTCTCCCCCTGATGAGCCTCAGTGTCTGTAGCTCAGAGGCCAGCTCATCCACCTTGAGCTGGAGCTCCTCCAGCAACCTGCACTTACTGCAGACATGGTCTCTGGGAAGGACCCTGGGGTCCACCAGTTCCCACATCATACAGGAACCGCACATCACATGTCCCTCCATTATTCAATATAATTTGTTGTGGGAAAAATTTTTTCCTTGTTTTTTGCTGTAGTAGTTTTGAAAAAAAAAATTTTTTTTTCCTTGTTCTTTCCACCTGGCCTTTTTACCTTCCAGCCCTTTTTGATATTAAGCCCTAATAGCTCACTCTGCTTCCCTCTCACTCCGCTGCCCGCTCCGACGCTGCCCGCTATCTACACCAGGCCTCCTTTTAAACTTGGCGCTGATTTAAAGCTGATGGGCCACAACTGCCTGATAATCACTCCCTCACAATTCTTAAAGCAGTAAATACAATAAGTAAATGCTTTAAACAGTTCTACAAAGAACAAAGTGCTTTAAACTTATTTTAAACAGGTTTTTAACAGGTAAAGTCTTAGCTTTCTCTCTGATGCTCCTTTCTCGTCTGCTCCAGCAAACAATATAGACCTCCAAAAAGTTCTAGAGAGGTTGAGGAAAGGATTGCAGAGATGATCCTGGTGAGGAGTGAAAGTAATAGGGTAATTGTTTTGGGGGACTTTAACTTTACTAATATTGATTGGAATTGTTATAGCTCTAGCTCATTAGAGGGGTCAGTTTTTGCACAAAGCGGGCAGGAAGGTTTTTTGACTCAGTATGTAGATAGGCCAACTAGAGGTGAGGCTATATTGGATTTGGTGCTGGGAAATGAGCCAGACCAGGTGCTAGACTTGGAAGTTGGTGTGCATTTTGGTGATAGTGACCACAATTCGGTTACGTTCACCTTAGTGATGGAAAGGGATAGGCATGAACCTCGGGCCAGTGGTTTTAGCTGGGGGAAGGGTAATTATGAGGCTATTAGGAGAGAATTAGGAAGCATAGGTTGGACTAGGAGATTACAGGGACTGGGAACGTCCGAAATGTGGAGTTTTTTCAAGGAGCAGCTACTGCGAGTCTGTGATAGGTATCTCCCTGTCAGGCAAGGAGGAATTGGTAGGGCTAGGGAACCGTGGTGCACTAAAAAAGTTGATTCGTTGGTTAAAAAGAAAAAGGAGGCTTATGTTCGGATGAGACTTGAGGGCTCGGGTAGTGCACTAGAAAGCTTTAGATTGGCTAGGAGGGAGTTGAAGAGTGAGTTAAGAAGGGCTAAAAGAGGACATGAGAAGACTTTGTCTGATAGGATTAAGGAGAATCCTAAGGCATTCTATAGGTATGTCAAGAACAGAAGGTTGGTTAGGGCAAGATTAGGGCCAGTTATAGACAGCAGAGGGAAGTTATGTGTGGAACCGGAAGAGATTGGAGAGGCATTGAACCAGTATTTCTCTTCGGTGTTCACGCAGGGGGACATGAATATAGCTGAGGAGGACACTGGGTTGCAGGGGAGTAGAATAGACAGTATTACAGTTGATAAGGAGGATGTGCTGGATATTCTGGAGGGTTTGAAAATAGATAAGTCCCCTGGTCCGGATGGGATTTACCCTAGGATTCTCTGGGAGGCAAGAGATGTGATTGCAGAGCCTCTGGCTCTGATCTTCAGGTCGTCGTTGGCCTCTGGTATAGTACCGGAAGATTGGAGGTTAGCGAATGTTGTCCCATTGTTTAAGAAGGGGAACAGAGACTTGCCCGGGAATTATAGACCGGTGAGTCTCACTTCTGTTGTGGGCAAGGTTTTAGAAAAAATTATTAGGGATAGGATTTATAGTTATTTGGAGAGTAATAAATTGATTGGAGATAGTCAGCATGGTTTTGTGGCAGGTAGGTCGTGCCTTACTAACCTTATTGAATTTTTTGAGAAAGTGACCAAAGAGGTGGATGGGGGTAAGGCAGTTGACGTGGTGTATATGGATTTTAGTAAGGCATTTGATAAGGTTCACCATGGTAGGCTTCTGCAGAAAATGCAGATGTATGGGATTGAGGGTAATCTAGGAAATTGGATCAGGAATTGGTTAGCGGATAGGAGACAGAGGGTGGTGGCTGATGGCAAATATTCGTCATGGAGTTCAGTTACGAGTGGTGTGCCTCAGGGATCTGTTTTGGGGCCACTGCTGTTTGTAATTTTTATTAATGATCTGGATGAGGGTATAGTTGGGTGGATTAGTAAATTTGCTGATGACACCAAAGTCGGAGGTGTGGTAGATGGTGAGGAAGGGTGTCATAGTTTGCAGGAAGACTTAGACAGGTTGCAGAGCTGGGCCGAGAGGTGGCGGATGGAGTTTAATGCGGAGAAGTGTGAGGTAATGCACTTTGGTAGGAATAACAGATGTGTCAAGTATAGGGCTAACGGGAGGACTTTGAATAGTGTGGATGAGCAGAGGGATCTAGGTGTATGTGTACATAGATCCCTGAAAGTTGGGAATCAAGTAGATAAGGTTGTTAAGAAGGCATACGGTGTCTTGGCGTTTATTGGTAGGGGGATTGAATTTAGGAGTCGCAGCGTCATGTTGCAACTGTACACAACTCTGGTGCGGCCGCACTTGGAGTACTGTGTGCAGTTCTGGTCCCCACATTACAGGAAGGATGTGGAGGCTTTGGAGAGGGTGCAGAGGAGGTTTACCAGGATGTTGCCTGGTATGGAGGGGAGGTCATATGAGGAGAGACTGAGGGATTTGAGGTTGTTTTCGCTGGAAAGAAGGCGGATAAGAGGGGATCTTATTGAAACATATAAGATGATTAGAGGTTTAGATAGGGTGGACAGTGATAGCCTTTTTCCTCTGATGGAGAAAGCTAGCATGAGGGGGCATGGCTTTAAATTAAGGGGGGGTAGTTATAGGACAGATGTCAGGGGTAGGTTCTTTACCCAGAGGGTGGGAAGGGATTGGAATGCCCTGCCTGCTGCAGTTGTAAATGCGCCTAGTTAGGGGGCGTTTAAGAGATCCGTGGATAGGTTTATGGACGAAAAGGGATTCGTTTAGGTGAGTGGGTCATTGTTTTGTAACTGGTCGGCGCAACATTGTGGGCCGAAGGGCCTGTTCTGCGCTGTAATGTTCTATGTAACCCCGTGCTGTAACTGCCCTGGGAGTGTTTGATTTGGACAGAGTAGAGGGAGCTTTACTCTGTATCTAACCCTGTGATGTACCTGTCCTCGGAGTTTTTGATGGGGACAGTGTAGAGGGAGCTTTACTCTGTATCTAACCAAGTCTTGTACGTGTCCTGGGACTGTTTGATGGGGACAGCGTAGAGGGAACATTACTCTGTATCTCACCCCGGGCTGTACCTGTCCTGGGAGTGTTTGATGGGGACAGTGTAGAGGGAACTTTATTCTGTATCGAGCCCCGTGCTGTACCTGTCCTGGGAGTGTTTGATGGGGACAGTGTAGAGGGAGCTTTACTCTATATCTAGCCCCGTGCTGTACCTGTCCTGGGAGTGTTTGATGGGGACAGTGTAGAGGGAACTTTACTCTGTATCTCACCCCGTGCTGTACATGTCCTGGGAGTGTTTGATGGGGACAGTGTAGAGGGAGCTATACTCTGTGTCTAACCCCGTGCTGTACCTGTCCTGGGAGTGTTTGATGGGGGACAGTGTGGAGGGAACTTTACTCTGTATCTAACCCCGTGCTATACCTGTCCTGGGAGTGTTTGATGGGGGAACAGTGTAGAGGGAACTTTACTCTGTATCTAACCCCGTGCTGTACCTGTCCTGGGAGTGTTTGATGGGGACAGTGTAGGTGGGAGATTTACTCTCTATCTAACCCCGGGCTTTACCTGTCCTGGTAGTGTTTGATGGGGGTCCAGTGTCGAGGGAGCTTTACTCTGTATCTAACCCCGTGCTGTACCTGTCCTGGGAGTGTTTGATGGGGGACAGTTTAGAGGGAGCTTTACTCTGTATCTATCCCCGTGGTGTACCTGTCCTGGGAGTGTTTGATTGGGGGACAGTGTCGAGGGAGCTTTACTCTGTTTCTAACCCCGTGCTGTACCTGTGCTTGGAGCGTTTGATGGGGGACAGTGTAGAAGGAGCTTTACTGTGTATCTAACCCAGTGCTGTACCTGTCCTCGGAGTGTTTGATTGGGGGACAGTGTCGAGGGAGCTTTACTCTGTTTCTAACCCCGTGCTGTACCTGTGCTTGGAGCGTTTGATGGGGGACAGTGTAGAAGGAGCTTTACTGTGTATCTAACCCAGTGCTGTACCTGTCCTCGGAGTGTTTGATGGCGGACAGTGTAGAGGGAGCTTTACTCTGTATCTAACCCCATGCTGTACCTGTCCTGGGAGTGTTTGATGGGGGACAGTGTAGAGGGAGCTTTACTCTGTATCTAACCCCGTGCTGTACCTGTCCTGGGAGTGTTTGATGGGGGACAGTGTAGAGGGAGCTTTACTCTGTATCTAACCCCGTGCTGTACCTGTCCTGGGAGTGTTTGATGGGGACAGTGTAGAAGGAGCTTTACTCTGTATCTAACCCCGTGCTGTACCTGTCCTGGGAGTGTTTGATGGGGGGACAGTGTAGAGGGAGCTTTACTCTGTATCTAACCCCGTGCTGTACCTGTCCTGGGAGTGTTTGATGGGGGACAGTGTAGAGGGTGATTTACTCTGTAACTGATTCTGTTTTGTATTTCAGAAGCGAGATACACAGGGTAATATTCATGAAATGAAGACCAGGAAATGAGCAAGGCAGCATCGTCTGGAGAAGGAAGCCTATGAGCTGAAGAATGATTTTAAGAAGCGGCTGAAAGTGATGGAGGAGGAAAAATCCTCATATGTTGAAGAGATGGACCAGCTTCCGTCGAAAGAGCGTTTCACTGCCTGTAAGAATTCGTGGGATTTAACACAGCATACAAGTGCGGGAACCAAGCAAGAAAAGCTGGCACGCTTTCAAACAGTCTGCAAGGAACAAGTTAGATAAAAAATTCAACGAGATTGTTAATGTAACGGCGTAGAGGGAGCTCTACTCTGTATCTAACCCCGTGCTGTACCTGTCCTGGGAGTGTTTGATGGGGGGGACAGTGTAGAGGGAGCTCTACTCTGTATCTAACCCCGTGCTGTACCTGTCCTGGGAGTGTTTGATGGGGGGACAGTGTAGAGGGAGCTCTACTCTGTATCTAACCCCGTGCTGTACCTGTCCTGGGAGTGTTTGATGGGGGGACAGTGTAGAGGGAGCTCTACTCTGTATCTAACCCCGTGCTGTACCTGTCCTGGGAGTGTTTGATGGGGGGGACAGTGTAGAGGGAGCTCTACTCTGTATCTAACCCCGTGCTGTACCTGTCCTGGGAGTGTTTGATGGGGGGACAGTGTAGAGGGAGCTTTACTCTGTATCTAACCCCGTGCCGTACCTGTCCTGGGAGTGTTTGATGGGGGGACAGTGTAGAGGGACTATTACTTACGTGGAGAAAAACTGCAGCAGGCGGCGGTGCAGAGGGACCTCGGGGTCCTTGTGCATGAGTCGCAAAAACCCAGCTTGCAGGTGCAGCAGGTGGTCAGGAAGGCGAATGGGATGCTGGCCTTCATAGCGAGGGGGATTGAATATAAAAGTAGGGAGGTCTTGCTGCAGCTGTATAGGGCATTGGTGAAGCCGCAGCTGGAGTACTGTGTGCAGTTTTGGTCGCCGCACTTACACAAGGATATTTTGGCCTTGGAGGGAGTGCAGAGGAGGTTTACTAGGCTGATACTGGAGTTGAGGGGGTTGAGCTATGAGGAGAGGCTGAATAAACTAGGCTTGTACTCGTTAGAGTTTAGAAGAATGAGGGGAGATCTCATTGAGACGTATAAGATGATGAATGGGATGGATAGGATAGAGGTGGAGAGACTCTTCCCGCTCAGAAAGGACAGTAGGACTAGGGGGCACAGCCTCAAGATAAAGTGGGGGCGGTTTAGAACGGAGTTGAGGAGGAACTTCTTCACTCAAAGGGTGGTGAATCTCCGGAATTTCAGCCTGTTGAAGTGGTGAAGGCTGCCTCGCTAAATATTTTTAAGACGCGGATTGATGGGTTTTTGATAAGAGAGGGGATTCAAGGTTCTGGGGAGACGGCGGGAATGTGGAACTGAGCCACGACAGATCAGCCATGATCTTATTGAATGGCGGGGCAGGCTCGAAGGGCTAGATGGCCTACTCCTGCTCCTATTTCTTATGTTCTTATGTTTGATAGGGGACAGTGTAGAGGGAGCTTTACTCTGTATCTAACCCCGTGCTGTACCTATCCTGGGAGTGTTTGATGGGGGTCCAGTGTAGAGGGAGCTTTACTCTGTATATAACCCCGTGCTGTAGCTGTCCTGGAAGTGTTTGATGGGGGACAGTGTAGAGTTAGCTTTACTCTGTATCTAACCGCGTCCTGTACCTGTCCTGGGAGTGTTTGATGGGGACAGTGTAGAGGGAACTTTACTCTGTATCTAACCCCGTCCTGTACCTCTCCTGGGTTTGTTTGATGGGGGGGACAGTGTCGAGGGAGCTTTACTCTGTATCTAACCCCGTGCTGTACCTGCCCTGGGACTGTTTGATGGGGACAGTGTAGAGGGAACTTTAGTCTGTATCTCACCCCGGGCTGTACCTGTCCTGGGTGTGTTTGATGCGGGGACAGTGTAGAGGGAGCTTTACTTTGTATCTAACCCCGTGCTGTACCTGTCCTGGGAGTGCTTCATGGGGGGACAGTGTAGAGGGAGCATTACTCTGTATCTAGCCCCGTGCTGCACCTGTCCTGGGAGTGTTGATTGGGGTCAGTGTAGAGGGAAGTTCACTCTGTATCTCACCCTGGGCTGTACCTGTCCTTGGAGTGTTTGATGGGGACAGTCTCGAGGGAGTTTTACCCTGTATCTAATCCCGTGCTGTACCTGTCCTGGGAGTGTTTGATGGTGGGGACAGTGCAGAGGGAGCTTTACTCTGTATCTAACCCCGTGCTGTACCTGTCCTGGGAGGGTTTGATGGGGGGACAGTGTACAAAGAGCTTTACTCTGTATCTAACTCCGTGCTGTACCTGTCCTGGGAGTGTTTGATGGGGGGGACAGTGTAGAGGGAGCTTTACTCTGTGTCCAACCCCGTGCTGTACCTGCCCTGGGAGTGTTTGATGGGGACTGTGTTGAGGGGAGCTTTACTTTGTATCTAACCCCGTGCTGTACCTGTCCTGCGACTGTTTGATGGGGACAGTGGAGAGGGAACTTTACTCTGTATCTAACCCCGTGCTGTGCCTGTCCTGGGAGTGTTTGATGAGGGACATGTAGAGGGAGCTTTACTCTGTATCTAACCCCGTGCTGTACCTGTCCTGGGAGTGTTTGATGGGGGGACAGTGTAGAGTTAGCTTTCCTCTGTATCTAACCCTGTGCTGTACCTGTCCTGGGAGTGTTTGATGGGGGACAGTGTAGAGGGAGCTTTACTCTGTATCTAACCCTGGGCTGTACCTGTCCTCGGAGTGTTTGATGCGGGGACATTGCTGAGGGACTTTACTCTTTATCTAACCCCGTGCTGTACCTGCCATGGGAGTGTTTGATGAGGGGACAGTGTAGAGGGAGCTTTACTCTATATCTAACCCCGTGCTGTCCCTGTCCTCGGAGTGTTTGATGGGGGACAGTTTAGAGGGAGCATTACTCTGTCTCTAACCTTGTGCTGTACCTGTCCTGGGAGTGTTTGATGGGGAACAGTGTCGAGGTAGCTTTACTCTGTATCTAACCCTGTGCTGTACCTGTCCTGGGAGTGTTTGATGGGGGGACAGTGTAGAGGGAGCTTTACTCTGTATCTAACCCCGTGCTGTACCTGTCCTGGGAGGGTTTGATGGGGGGACAGTGTAGAGGGAGCTTTACTCTGTATCTAACCCCGTGCTGTACCTGTCCTGGGAGGGTTTGATGGGGGGACAGTGTAGAGGGAGCTTTACTCTGCATTTAACCCCGGGCTGTACCTGTCCTGGGAGTGTTTGATGGGGGGACTGTGTAGAAGGAGCTTTACTCTGTATCTAACCCCGTGCTGTACCTGTCCTGGGAGTGTTTGATGGGGACAGTGTAGAGGGAGCTTTACTCTGTATCTAATCCCGTACTGTACCTGTCCTAGGAGTGTTTGATGGCGGGACAGTTTAGAGGGTGATTTACTCTGTAACTGATTCTGTTTTGTATTTCAGAAGCGAGATACACAGGGTAAAATTCAAGAAATGAAGACCAGGAAACGAGCAAGGCAGCATCGTCTGGAGAAGGGAGCCAATGAGCCGAAGAATGATTTTAAGAAGCGGCTGAAAGTGATGGAGGCGGAAAAATCCTCATATGTTGAAGAGATGGACCAGCTTCCGTCGAAAGAGCGTTTCACTGCCCGTAAGAATTCCTGGGATTTACCACAGCATACAAGTGAGGGAGCCAAGCAAGAAAAGCTGGCACGCTTTCAAACAGTCTGCAAGGAACAAGTACGTTAGATAAAAAATTCAACGAGATTGTTAATGTAACGGCGTAGAGGGAGCTCTACTCTGTATCTAACCCCGTGCTGTACCTGTCCTGGGAGTGTTTGATGGGGGGACAGTGTAGAGGGAGCTCTACTCTGTATCTAACCCCGTGCTGTACCTGTCCTGGGAGTGTTTGATGGGGGGACAGTGTAGAGGGAGCTTTACTCTGTATCTAACCCCGTGCTGTACCTGTCCTGGGAGTGTTTGATGGGGACAGTGTAGAGGGAGCTCTACTCTGTATCTAACCCCGTGCTGTACCTGTCCTGGGAGTGTTTGATGGGGGGACAGTGTAGAGGGAGCTTTACTCTGTATCTAACCCCGTGCTGTACCTGTCCTGGGAGTGTTTGTTGGGGGACAGTGTAGACGGAGCTTGACTCTGTATCTAACCCCGTGCTGTACCTGTCCTGGGAGTGTTTGATGGGGGACAGTGTAGAGGGAGCTTTACTCTGTATCTAACCCCGTGCTGTACCTGTCCTGGGAGTGTTTGATGCGGACAGCGTAGAGGGAACTTTACTCTGTGTCTAACCCCATGCTGTACCTGTCCTGGGAGTGTTTGTTGGGGGACAGTGTAGAGGGAGCTTGACTCTGTATCCAGCCCCGTGCTGTAGCTTTCCTGGGAGTGTTTGATGGGGACAATGTAGAGGGAGCTTTACTCTGTATCTAACCCCGTGCTGTACCTGTCCTGGGAGTGTTTGATGGGGGGACAGTGTAGAGGGAGCTTGACTCTGTATCCAGCCCCGTGCTGTAGCTTTCCTGGGAGTGTTTGATGGGGACAGTGTAGAGGGAGCTTTACTCTGTATCTTAACCCGTGCTGTAGCTGTCCTGGGAGTGTTTGATGGTGACAGTGTAGAGGGAGCTTTACTCTGTGTCCAACACTGTGCTGTACCTGTCCTGCGAGTGTTTGATGCGGACAGTGTAGAGGGAGCTTTACTCTGTATCTAACCCCATGCTCTACCTGTCCTGGGAGTGTTTGATGTGGGACAGTGTAGAGGGAGCTTTACTATGTATCTAACCCCGTGCTGTACCTGTCCTGGGAGTGTTTGATGCGGACAGTGTCGAGGGAGCTTTACTCTGTATCTAACCCCGTGCTGTACCTGTCCTGGGAGTGTTTGATGGGGGACAGTGTCGAGGGAGCTTTCCTCTGTATCTAACCCCGTGCTGTACCTGTCCTTGGAGTGTTTGATGGGGGACAGTGTAGAGGGAACTTTACTCTGTGTCTAACCCCGTGCTGTACCTGTCCTGGGAGTGTTTGTTGGGGACAGTGTAGAAGGAGCTTTACTCTGTATCTAACCCCGTGCTGTACCTGTCCTGGGAGTGTTTGATGGGGACAGTGTAGAGGGAGCTTTACTCTGTATTTAACCCCGTGCTGTACCTGTCCTCGGAGTGTTTGATGGGGGACAGTGTCGAGGGACATTTACTCTCTATCTAACCCCATGCTGTACCTCTCCTGGGAATGTTTGATGGGGGGACAGTGTAGAGGGAGCTTTATTCTGTATCTAACCCCGTACTGTATCTGTCCTGGGAGTGTTTGATGGGGGACAGTGTAGAAGGAGCTTTACTCTGTATCTAATCACGTGCTGTACCTGTCCTGGGAGTGTTTGATGGGGGACAGTGTGGAGGGAACTTCACTCTGTCTAAACCTGTGCTGTACCTGTCCTGGGAGTGTTTGATGGGGGGACAGTGCAGAGGGAGCTTTACTCTGTATCTAACCCCGTGCTGTACCTGTCCTGGTCGTGTTTGATGGGGACAGTGTAGAGGGAGCTTTACTCTGTATCTAACCCCGTGCTGCACCTGTCCTCGGAGTGTTTCATGGGGACAGTGTGGAGGGAGCTTTACTCTGTATCTAACCTCGTGCTGTACCTGTCCTGGGACTGTTTGATGTGGGGACAGTGTAGAGGGAGCTTTACCATGTATCTCACCCCGGGCAGTACCTGTCCTGGGAGTGTTTGATGGGGACAGTGTAGAGGGAGCTTTACTCTGTATCTAACCCCGTGTTGTACCTGTCCTGGGTGTGTTTGATGGGGGACAGTGTAGAGGGAGCTTAATTCTGTATCTAAACCCGTGCTCTTGCTGTCCTGGGATTGTTTGATGGGGGACAGTGCAGAGCGAGCTTTTCTGTGTATCTAACCTCATGCTGTCTTTCCCCCACTCTGGGACCGGGTGTCACAGTGCGTTAGACACACTGTCCTTTCCCCCTCTCTGGGACCGGGTGTCACAGTGCGTTAGATACCCTGTCCTTTCCCCCACTCTGGGACCGGGTGTCACAGTGCGTTAGATACACTGTCCTTTCCCCCCTCTCTGGGACCGGGTGTCACAGTGCGTTAGATACACTGTCCTTTCCCCCACTCTGGGACCGGGTGTCACAGTGTGTTAGATACACTGTCCTTTCCCCCACTCTGGGACCGGGTGTCACAGTGCGTTAGATACACTGTCCTTTCCCCCACTCTGGGACCGGGTATCACAGTGCGTTAGATACACTGTCCTTTCCCCCACCCTGGGACCGGGTGTCACAGTGCGTTAGATACACTGTCCTTTCCCCCCCCCCCCGTGACCGGGTGTCACAGTGCGTTAGATACACTGTCCTTTCCCCCACTCTGGGACCAGGTGTCACAGTGCGTTAGATACACTGTCCTTTCCCCCACTCTGGGACCGGGTGTCACAGTGCGTTAGATACACTGTCCTTTCCCCCTCTCTGGGACCGGGTGTCACAGTGCGTTAGATACACTGTCTTTTCCCCCCCTCTGGGACCAGGTGTCGCAGTCCCTTGGATGCTCTGTTCCAACCTGTTGTTCGCTGGTGTTTTGCTGTTTTCGTGCCGTGTTTGTCAGTTCGTTCCTGAGGTTTTACTGAAATAACCTCTCTGTTCTGCTTGAAGGAAATGTTCTCAGGCCTTGGTGAAGCCTTGCAGTTGGTGGAGTTTGCTGATGATTCGATTTGTGTCAATAATTCTGCTTTAAGTCACTGCCTTTTAAACAACGATGTGAAGGACCTGCCTGTTTGTCTGATTTCCATTATCGGTGAGGAGAGGAAGGGGAAATCATTCTTACTCAACTATCTCCTTCGCAGACTGAGGAACCTGGTCAGTAAGCTCTGCTCATTCGTAGCACTGAGTGTTATATACAAAAATCACCTTGACTGGCTTGTCAACGCTCACTGTCTTGTAGTTCTGTTGGTACATGAATCTTCACAGCCACTTCTGATTTGTCCAAACTCTCCCCCTGATCCAATTCTCATCTTCCTTTATCTCCCAGGATCTTTCATGCCTGGATGTTTCTCCCTTCACTTCCAAACCCTCCCCCTCCCTCTCTCTCTCTCTCCACCTTCAGTTTCTCACCCTCCCTCTGCCACCATTTGATTTATTATTGTCACGTGTATCGGGATACAGTGAAAAGTATTGTTTCCTCCACGTTATACTAACAAAGCATACCGTTGATAGAGAAGGAAAGGAGAGGGTGCAGAATGTAGTGTTACAGTCACAGTGAGGGTGTAGAGAAAGATCAGCTTAATGTGAGGTGGGTCCATTCAAAAGTCTGACAGCAGCAGGGAAGAAGCTGTTCTTGAGTCGGTCGGTACGGGACCTCAGACTTTTGTATCTTTTTCCCGACGGAAGAAGGTGGAAGAGAGAATGTCCGGGGTGTGTGGGGGGGGGTCCTTAATTATACCGGCTGCTTTTCCCCGAGGCAGCGGGAAGTGTAGACGGAGTCAATGGATGGGAGGCTGGTTTGTGTGATGGGATTGGGGGCTACATTCACCACCCTTTTGTAGTTCCTTGCGGTCTTGGGCAGAGCAGGAGCCCAGACCGAGCTGTGATACATCCGGAAAGGATGCTTTCTATGGGGCATCTGTAAAAGTTGGTGAGAGTCCGTAGCGGACATGCCAAATTTCCTTAGTCTTCTGAGAAAGTAGAGGTGTTGGTGGGGCTTTCTTAACTATAGTGTCGGCGTGGGTGGGGGGACCAGGACAGGTTGTTGGTGATCTGGACACCTAAAGATGTGAATTCACGACCATTTCTACCTCGTCCCCATTGAGGGAAACAGGAGCATGTCTTGCACTCCGCTTCCTGAAGTCGATGTGGTAAAATTGCATCTCCTCTCCCTCCCTGTCTGTCTCCCACCAGTTCCAGTTCCCCAACTTTTCCCTCCCTCCATCTCCAATCTCTCACCGGTTGTTTCACTCCATCTTCAATCCTTTATCCTCTCTCCCTGCAGGTCCACCAGTTCTCTCTCTGTCTCTCTGTCTCTCTCCATCTTCAATCCTTTATCCTCTCTCCCTGCAGGTCCACCAGTTCTCTCTCTGTCTCTCTCTCACTCCATCTTCAATCCTTTATCCTCTCTCCCTCCAGTTCCACCAGTTCTCTCTCTGTCTCTCTCTCTCTCTCACTCCACCTTCAATTCCTCACTGTCTCTCCCTCACCACCTCAAAACTTCCAATTCTCACACCCTCTCCGACCCCTCGATCTTTCTGTCCCTCCCTCTCCAACCCCTCGATCTTTCTGTCCCTCCCTCTCCAACCCCTCGATCTTTCTGTCCCTCCCTGTCCAACCCCTCGATCTTTCTGTCCCTCCCTCTCCAACCCCTCAATCTTTCTGTCCCTCCCTCTCCAACCCCTCAATCTTTCTGTCCCTCCCTCTCCAACCCCTCGATCTTTCTGCCCCTCCTGTTCAACAATGTCTTTGCCATTGATATCATTAAAAAGATATTGACATCAGTTTGTGTTCGAGCAGAGGCACACATCACCCTGACCTCATTACAGCCTTGTAAACATGGACAAAAGAACTGAACTCAGGGCATTGGGGAGATCGTACCTGGAGCATTGGGTCCAGTTTCAGTCTCCTTACTCCAGTAGGGATAGACTCACATTGGAGGCCATTCAGAGAAGATTCACTGGGGATGAAGTGGGTTGCAGAATGGATTGGTCTAATGAGGAAAAGGTGAGGAAATTCAGACCCTAACCCATTTGAGTTTAGAAGAACAAGAGGTGATCTCATTGAAACATATCTGATTGTGAGGGTACTGGGGAACTCGACAGGGTGGATGCTGAGAGAATCGCCTTGTGAGGTAAATGTTGAATCTACAATGGGGGGGGGGAACCTCCCATTGAAGTCATTAATCTGTGGAATTCTACCCGTCCCCCTCCCACCCCACATACACATACACAGAGTAGTGGGGGCTGGGCTGGTTGATCATATAGAGTCATAGAGATTTACAGCAGGGAAACAGACCCTTCAGACCAACTTGTCCATGCCACCCTTTTCTTGTTTCAAACCCTGAAGCTAATCCCAAATGCCCGCATTTGCCCCATATCCCTCGATACCCATCGTACCCATGTAACTGTCTAAACACTTTTCAAAAGGACTATTACTTATGTAGTGAAAAACTGCAGCAGGCGACGGTGCAGAGGGACCTCGGGGTCCTTGTGCATGAGTCGCAAAAACCCAGTCTGCAGGTGCAGCAGGTGGTCAGGAAGGCGAATGGGATGCTGGCCTTCATAGCGAGGGGGATTGAATATAAAAGTAGGGAGGTCTTGCTGCAGCTGTATAGGGCATTGGTGAGGCCGCAGCTGGAGTACTGTGTGCAGTTTTGGTCACCGTACTTACGCAAGGATATTTTGGCCTTGGAGGGAGTGCAGAGGAGGTTTACTAGGCTGATGCCGGAGTTGACGGGGTTGAGCTATGAGGAGAGGCTGAATAAACTAGGCTTGTACTCGTTTAGAAGAATGAGGGGAGATCTCACTGAGACATATAAGATGATGAATGGGATGGATAGGACAGAGGCGGAGAGACTCTTCCCGCTCAGAAAGGACAGTAGGACTAGGGGGCACAGCCTCAAGATAAAGCGGGGGGCGGTTTAGAACGGAGTTGAGGAAGAACTTCTTCACTCAAAGGGTGGTGAATCTCTGGAATTCTCTGCCCGTTGAAGTGGTGGAGGCTGCCTCGCTAAATATATTTAAGACGCGGGTTGATGGGTTTTTGATAAGAGAGGGGATTAAGGGTTATGGGGAGAGGGCGGGAATGTGGAACTGAGACACGACAGATCAGCCATGATCTTATTGAATGGCGGGGCAGGCTCGAAAGGCTAGATGGCCTACTCCTGCTCCTATTTCTTATGTTCTTAAAAGACAAAATTGTACCCGCCTCTACTACTGCCTCTAGCAGCTCGTTCCAGGCACTCACCACCCTCTGTGTGAAAAAAATTGCCACTTTGGACCCTTTTGTATCTCTCCCCTCTCACCTTAAACCTCTGCCCTTTAGTTTTAGACTCCCCCACCTTTGGGGAAAAGATATTGACTATCTCGCTGATCTGTGCCCCTCATTATTTTATAGACCTCTATAAGATCACCCCTCTATGCTCCAGAGAAAAAACTCCCAGTCTATCCAGCCTCTCCTTACAACCCAATCCATCAAGGCCAAGTTGGACAGATTTCTGATTGATGTGGGGGTGGAAGGTTACTGGGTGCACGGGAGGGGGGGTGGTGGTGGGTGGGGGTAGGGGATGGACAGTAAAAGTTACAGTCAAATCAGCCATATTTTTCGGATGAGTGGCAGGAATCGAGAGGCCGAATAGTCTCCTCTAGCTTATTTTTACTGGAGAGTTAAATTCTTATCAATTTGTACAATGTTGACTCTGACTGATACTGTCAGGGACAAATGTATCTGTGGCAGGTTGGGTGAGGGTAAGGTCAAGTATGTTATTCGCTCTTGCTGTTTCCCAGGTCACCGACTGCAGTCCCAGTCTAGCAGCGATGTCCTTTCAGATCCTGCCAGCTCAGTCTGTAATGGTGCTGTTCTGAGCCACTCTTGGTCATGGACATTAAAGTCCCCCATTAGAATACATTCTGCACCCTTGTCACCCTCAGTGCTTCCTTCAAGTGGTGTTCAGCTTTGAGGAGAACTAATTGATGAGCTGAGGAGGGATGGTATTTGTTCAGCAGTTGAAGATATCGTTGCCCATGTTTGACCTGATGCCATGAAGCTTCATGGGGTTTGGGGTTAATCATTGAGGATTCCCAGGATACCACAGTGCTGCAAACTTTGCTGGTTCTGTCCTTCCGATGGGACAGGATAGACCCAGGAATGGTGATGGTGGTGTCAGGGGAATTTTCTGCAGTCTACGATTCTCAGAGGATGACGATGTCAGGTTTTTTTTAACAAGTCTGTGCACCGCTCATAGAATCCTCAAATCCTGACAATGCAGAATGAGGCACAGTGAGCGAGCATTGCTGGACAGCAGCGTGAGGGATCCAGGTTCAATTCCAGCTTTGGACCACTGTCTGTGCGGAGTCTGCATGTTCTCCTCTTGTCTGCATGTGTTTCCTCTGGGTGCTCCAGACACGTCCAAAGATGTGTAGGTTAGGGGGATTGGCCGTGCTAAATTGTCCCTTAATGTCCAAAGATGTGTAGGTTAGGGTGGATTGGCCGTGCTAAATTGTCCCTTAGTGTCCAAAGATGTGTAGGTTAGGGGGGATTGGCCGTGCTAAATTGCCCTTAGTGTCCAAAGATGTGTAGGTTAGGGTGGATTGGCCGTGCTAAATTGTCCCTTAGTGTCCAAAGATGTGTAGGTTAGGGTGGATTGGCCTTGCTAAATTGTCCCTTAGTGTCTAAAGATGTGTAGGTTAGGGTGGATTGGCCATGCTAAATTGCCCCTTAGTGTCCGAAGATGTGTAGGTTAGGGTGGATTGGCCATGCTAAATTGTCCCTTAGTGTCCAAAGATATGTAGGTTAGGGGGATTGGCCATGCTAAATTGTCCCTTAGTGTCCAAAGATGTGTAGGTTAGGGTGGATTGGCCATGCTAAATTGTCCCTTAGTGTCCAAAGATGTGTAGGTTAGGGTGGATTGGCCATGCTAAATTATCCCTTAGTGTCCAAAGATGTGTAGGTTAGGGTGGATTGGCCATGCTAAATTGTCCCTTAGTGTCCAAAGATGTGTAGGTTAGGGTGGATTGGCTGTGCTAAATTGTCCCTTAGTGTCCAAAGATGTGTAGGTTAGGGTGGATTGGCCATGCTAAATTGTCCCTTAGTGTCCAAAGATGTGTAGGTTAGGGTGGATTGGCCGTGCTAAATTGTCCCTTAGTGTCCAAAGATGTTTAGGTTAGGGTGGATTGGCCATGCTAAATTGTCCCTTAGTGTCCAAAGATGTGTAGGTTAGGGGGATTGGCCGTGCTAAATTGTCCCTTAGTGTCCAAAGATGTGTAGGTTAGGGTGGATTGGCCATGCTAAATTGCCCCTTAGTGTCCAAAGATGTGTAGGTTAGGATGGATTGGCCGTGCTAAATTGTCCCTTAATGTGAGAGCAATTAGCTGAGTAAACAAATCGGATTATGGGCGAGGGTGGGATAGTGGTCGGAGCAGATGCGATGGGCTGAATGGACTCCTTCTACACTGCAGGGATTCAATAATTCTATAATATTAGTAGGGACCTTGGGGTCCCAATTCCAAAATCACTAAGTTGCTGTTGCATCATGTCTACACCTCACTGAAGGAGCTGCCATTCAAATTGGGAGGGAGACCTTGGACTTGTCTCCTGAAACAAACCTCAAACACTCTGACGCATCCCCAAGCTGAGATGCTCAGTCTTGGAGATATCCTGCGACTTGGGAGGGAGGACAGATTCCCGGGAAGACTGCTGTGGACATTGTGCCTATGTGAATCTCCTGTCCAATTCCCACAGGATTGCGGAGACCAGGATTGGATGGGAGCAAAAGACGAAGATCTGCAAGGATTCAAATGCAGGCCTGGAATAGACAGGACAACCCAGGGTGTTTTCATCTGGAACAAACCTTTCCTGATGGACACAGAGCAGGGGAAGGTAGGTGAGAGCTCGATTCCCTCTCTCTGTGTAACACTCTCTCACTCTGTACCTTTCCTGGACACTGCTAATCTCAGTTTCTAATCTGGACGCTGCTAATCTCAGTTTCTAATCTGGTTGCTGCTAATCTCAGTTTCTAATCTGGACACTGCTAATCTCAGTTTCTAACCTGGACACTGCTAATCTCAGTTTCTAATCTGCACATTGCTATTCTCAGTTTCTAATCTGGGCGCTGCTAATCTCAGTTTCTAATCTGGGCGCTGCTAATCTCAGTTTCTAATCTGGGCGCTGCTAATCTCAGTTTCTAATCTGGGCGCTGCTAATCTCAGTTTCTAATCTGGGTTCTGCTAATCTCAGTTTCTAATCTGGACACTGCTAATCTCAGTTTGTAATCTGGGTGCTGCTAATCTCAGTTTCTAATCTGGGTGCTGCTAATCTCAGTTTGTAATCTGGGTGCTGCTTACCCAGGTTTCTTATGTCTGTCTGGCTACCTTCCCGATTCTTTTGCAGATTTGGTGTGTCAGTGCTCAGGTCTGATTATTTTCACATCATGTTGACGTTTTCAATGGATGTTAATGAGTATTTATGGTTGTCCCTGTGTGTTTGTGTGCTGGATGGTTAGTTTCAGCTTCTAATATCCATCAAATCTTTTGTTTCACCGATGGGGGTTTGCCCCCATGTATCTGTTGCTGAGTTGTTTCTCAGGAAATGTATATCTGGCCTTTTACACGTGCTGATGTGTCCTGCTGCTCCTTTGGTTTTTAATTGTGGAAACTGGAATCTTGCAATGGGCCTTTCTCCAGACTTGTCTCTTGTTTGGACTGAGGTCATCCCAGCATACCTTGCTGTTAGGTCAATTTCTTGGTCAGGTTTTATGTCAGCTTGTTGTCTTTGTGTTTCTGCAATCAGTTTCCTTTCAATTATTCAGTTTCATTCAAGCAATCGCAAAGGTACACAGGGAAAGTGTGGGATAAAGGCAAAGAAGTGATGACCATGATCAGAGGAGGCTCGAGGGCCCCTATTCCAACTCTTCCTCTAACAAGGGACAGATTAAAAGGACCAGCACAGGATTAATATATTGACAGTTCTGTTAAAGCTCTGTGTGTGTGAATGATGAGATGGTGTCACCATTTTGATAAGGCAGTGAAAAGCTTTACTTTGTGCAACCTGAATGACTGTAAACACTTACGTTAGTTTTCTCTTGTGTTTAACAGATGGCAATTTTCCTGCTGGATACAGAAGGATGCAATAGTTTGGAGAGAGAGAAAAACATCACTATCCAACTGTCAGCACTCAGCATATTACTGAGCTCCTACATGGTGAGTGCATCTCTCCCTGACATTTTACAGTCGCTGTAGATACTCAGTGTGACTCTCGGGGTAACAGAGTGACTCTCGGTGTTACAGAGTGACTCTCGGTGTTACAGAGTGACTCTTGGGGTTACAGAGTGACTCTCGGGGTAACAGAGAGACTCTCAGGGTTACAGAGTGACTCTCAGGGTAACAGAGTGACTCTCGGGGTTACAGAGTGACTCTCGGGGTTACAGAGTGACTCTCGGCGTAACAGAGTGACTCTCAGGGTAACAGAGTGAATCTCGGGGTAACAGAGTGACTCTCGGGGTTACAGAGTGACTCTCAGGGTAACAGAGTGACTCTCGGGGTAACAGAGTGACTCTCAGGGTAACAGAGTGAATCTCGGGGTAACAGAGTGACTCTCGGGGTTACAGAGTGACTCTCGGGGTAACAGAGTGATTCTCGGTGTAGCAGAGTGACTCTCAGGGTAACAGAGTGACTCTCGGGGTTACAGAGAGACTCTCGAAGCAACAGAGTGACTCTCAGGGTAACAGAGTGACTCTCGGGGTTACAGAGTGACTCTCAGGGTAACAGAGTGACTCTCGGGGTAACAGAGTGACTCTCAGGGTAACAGAGTGACTCTCGGGGTACAAGAGAGACTCTCGAAGCTACAGAGTGACTCTCAGGGTAACAGAGTGACTCTCAGGGTAACAGAGTGACTCTTGGGGGTTACAGTGAGACTCTCGGGGTAACAGAGTGACTCTCGGGGTAACAGAGTGACACTCGGGATAACAGACTGACTCTCGGGGTAACAGAGTGACTCTCGGGGTAACAGAGTGACTCTTGGGGTTACAGAGAGACTCTCGGGGTTACAGAGAGACTCTTGGGGTTACAGAGTGACTCTCGGGGGTTACAGAGTGACTCTCAGGGTAACAGAGTGACTCTCGGGGTTACAGAGTGACTCTCAGGGTAACAGAGTGACTCTCGGGGTTACGGAGTGACTCTCGGGGTAACAGAGTGACTTTCGGAGTTACAGAGTGAC
The DNA here is from genome assembly GCF_965287045.1 of Carcharhinus amblyrhynchos. NCBI lineage: Eukaryota > Metazoa > Chordata > Chondrichthyes > Carcharhiniformes > Carcharhinidae > Carcharhinus > Carcharhinus amblyrhynchos. The sequence goes on from NW_027649967.1 coordinate 52,471, forward strand.
TCTGGGGGTAACAGAGAGACTCTCGGGGTCACAGAATGACTCTTGGGGTAACAGAGTGACTCTCGGGGTTACAGAGTGACTCTCGGGGGTAACAGAGTGACTCTCGGGGTAACAGATTGACTCTCGGGGTTACAGAGTGACTCTCGGGGTAACAGAGTGACTCTCGGGGTTACGGAGTGACTCTCGGGGTAACAGAGTGACTCTCGGGGTCACAGAATGACTCTTGGGGTAACAGAGTGACTCTCGGGGTTACAGAGTGACTCTCGGGGGTAACAGAGTGACTCTCGGGGTTACGGAGTGACTCTCGGGGTAACAGAGTGACTCTCGGGGTCACAGAATGACTCTTGGGGTAACAGAGTGACTCTCGGGGTTACAGAGTGACTCTCGGGGTAACAGAGAGACTCTCGGGGGTAACAGAGTGACTCTTGGGGTAACAGAGTGACTCTCGGGGTTACAGAGTGACTCTCGAAGCAACAGAGAGACTCTTGGGGTTACAGAGAGACTCTCGGGGTTACAGAGAGACTCTCGGGGTAACAGAGTGACTCTCGGGGGTTACAGAGTGACTCTCGGGGTTACAGAGTGACTCTCAGGGTAACAGAGTGACTCTCGGGGTTACGGAGTGACTCTCAGGGTAACAGAGTGACTCTCGGGGTTACGGAGTGACTCTCGGGGTAACAGAGTGACTCTCGGGGTCACAGAATGACTCTTGGGGTAACAGAGTGACTCTCGGGGTTACAGAGTGACTCTCGGGGGTAACAGAGTGACTCTTGGGGTAACAGATTGACTCTCGGGGTTACAGAGTGACTCTCGAAGCAACAGAGAGACTCTTGGGGTTACAGAGAGGCTCTCGGGGTAACAGAGTGACTCTCGGGGGTTACAGAGTGACTCTCGGGGTAACAGAGAGACTCTCGGGATAGCAGAGTGACTCTCGGGGTTACAGAGTGACTCTCAGGGTAACAGAGAGACTCTCGGGGTAACAGAGAGACTCTCGGGGTTACAGAGTGACTTACGGGGTTACAGAGTGACTCTTGGGGTTACAGAGTGACTCTCGGGGTTACCGAGTGACTCTCGGGGTTACAGAGTGACTCTCGGGGTTACAGAGAGACTCTTGGGGTAACAGAGTGACTCTTGGGGTTACAGAGTGACTCTCGGGGTTACCGAGTGACTCTCGGGGTTACAGAGTGACTCTCGGGGTTACAGAGAGACTCTCGGAGTTACAGAGTGACTCTTGGGGTTACAGAGTGACTCTCGGGGTATCAGAGTGACTCTTGGGGTTACAGAGTGACTCTCAGGGTAACAGAGTGACTCTCGGGGTTACAGAGTGACTCTCGGAGTTACAGACTGACTCTTGGGGTAACAGAGTGTCTGTCGGGGTTACAGAGTGACTCTCATAAGAACATAAGAACATAAGAAATAGGAGCAGGAGTAGGCCATCTAGCCCTTCGAGCCTGCCCCGCCATTCAATAAGATCATGGCTGATCTGTCGTGGCTCAGTTCCACATTCCCGCCCTCTCCCCATAACCCTTAATCCCCTCTCTTATCAAAAACCCATCAACCCGCGTCTTAAAAATATTTAGCAAGGCAGCCTCCACCACTTCAACGGGCAGAGAATTCCAGAGATTCACCACCCTTTGAGTGAAGAAGTTCCTCCTCAACTCCGTTCTAAACCGCCCCCCCCTTTATCTTGAGGCTGTGCCCCCTAGTCCTACTGTCTTTTTTGAGCGGGAAGAGTCTCTCCGCCTCTATCCTATCCATCCCATTCATCATCTTATACGTCTCAATGAGATCTCCCCTCATTCTTCTAAACTCTAACGAGTACAAGCCCAGTTTATTCAGCCTCTCCTCATAGCTCAACCCCCTCAACTCCGGTATCAGCCTAGTAAACCTCCTCTGCACTCCCTCCAAGGCCAAAATATCTTTGCGCAGGTGCGTCGCCCAAAACTGCACACAGTACTCCAGCTGCGGCCTCACCAATGCCCTATACAGCTGCAGCAAGACCTCCCTACTTTTATATTCAATCCCCCTCGCTATGACTCTCGGGGTAACAGAGTGACTCTCGGGGTTACAGAGAGACTCTCGGGGTAACAGAGTGACTCTCGGGTTTACAGAGAGACTCTCGGGGTAACAGAGTGACTCTTGGGGGTTACAGAGAGGCTCTCGGGGTAATAGAATGACTCCCGGGGTTACAGAGTGACTCTCGGGGGTTACAGAGTGACTCTCGGGGTTACAGAGAGACTCTCGGGGTTACAGAGTGACTCTCGGGGTTACAGAGAGACTCTGGGGTTTACAGAGAGACTCTCGGGGTTACAGAGAGACTCTCGGGGTAACAGAGTGACTCTCGGGTTTACAGAGAGACTCTCGGGGTAACAGAGTGACTCTTGGGGGTTACAGAGTGACTCTCGGGGTAATAGAATGACTCCCGGGGTTACAGAGTGACTCTCGGGGGTTACAGAGTGACTCTCGGGGTTACAGAGAGACTCTCGGGGTTACAGAGTGACTCTCGGGGTTACAGAGAGACTCTGGGGTTTACAGAGAGACTCTCGGGGTTACAGAGTAACTCTTGGGTTTACAGAGAGACTCTCGGGGTTACAGAGTGACTCTCGGGGGTTACAGAGAGACTCTCGGGGTAACAGAGCGTCTCTCGGGTTTACAGAGAGACTCTCAGGGTTACAGAGTGACTCTCGGGGTAACAGGGAGACTCTCGGGTTTACAGAGTGACTCTCGGGGTAACAGAGTGACTCTCGGGGTAACAGAGTGACTCTCGGGGTTACAGAGTGACTCTCGGGGTTACAGAGTGACTCTCGGGGTAACAGAGTGACTCTCGGGGTAACAGAGTGACTCTCGGGGTTACAGAGTGACTCTCGGGGTAACAGAGTGACTCTCGGGGTAACAGAGTGACTCTCGGGGGTTACAGAGTGACTCTCGGGGTTACAGAGTGACTCTCGGGGTTACAGAGTGACTCTCGGGGTAACAGAGTGACTCTCGGGGTAACAGAGAGACTCTCGGGGTTACAGAGTGACTCTCGGGGTTACAGAGTGACTCTCGGGGTAACAGGGAGACTCTCGGGTTTACAGAGAGACTCTCGGGTTTACAGAGAGACTCTCGGGGTTACAGAGTGACTCTCGGGGTTACAGAGTGACTCTCGGGGTTACAGAGAGACTCTTGGGTTTACAGAGAGACTCTCGGGGTTACAGAGAGACTCTCGGGTTTACAGAGAGACTCTCGGGGTTACAGAGTGACTCTCGGGGTTACAGAGTGATTCTCGGGGTAACAGAATGACTCTCGGGGTAACAGAGTGACTCTCGGGATAACAGAGTTACTCTAGGGTTTACAGAGAGACTCTCGGGGTAACAGAGTGACTCTCGGGGTAACAGAGTGACTCTCGGAGTTACAGAGTTACTCTCGGGGTAACAGGGAGACTCTCGGGTTTACAGAGTGACTCTTGGGGTAACAGAGTGACTCTCGGGGTTACAGAGAGACTCTCGGGTTTACAGAGTGACTCTTGGGGTAACAGAGTGACTCTCGGGTTTGCAGAGTGACTCTCGGGTTTACAGAGTGACTCTCGGGGTTACTGAGTGTCTCTCGGGGTAACAGAGAGACTCTCGGGGTTACAGAGTGACTCTCGGGTTTACAGAGAGACTCTTGGGGTTACAGAGAGACTCTCGGGGTTACAGAGTGATTCTCAGGGTAACAGAATGACTCTCGGGGTAACAGAGTGACTCTCGGGTTTACAGAGTGACTCTCGGGTTTACAGAGAGACTCTCGGGGTTACAGAGAGACTCTCGGGGTTACAGAGTGATTCTCGGGGTAACAGAATGACTCTCGGGTTTACAGAGTTACTCTCGGGATAACAGAGTTACTCTAGGGTTTACAGAGTTACTCTCGGGGTTACAGAGTGACTCTCGGGTTTACATAGTGACTCTCGGGGTAACAGAGAGACTCTCGGGGTAACTGAGTGACTCTCGGTGTAACAGAGTGACTCTCGGGGTAACAGAGTGACTCTCGGTGTAACAGAGTGACTCTCGGAGTTACAGAGTTACTCTCGGGGTAACAGAGTGACTCTCGGGGTAACAGAGTGACTCTCGGAGTTACAGAGTTACTCTCGGGGTAACAGGGAGACTCTCGGGTTTACAGAGTGACTCTCGGGGTAACAGAGTTACTCTCGGGGTAACAGGGAGACTCTCGGGTTTACAGAGTGACTCTCGGGTTTGCAGAGTGACTCTCGGGGTAACAGAGAGACTCTCGGGGTTACTGAGTGTCTCTCGGGGTAACAGAGAGACTCTCGGGGTTACAGAGTGACTCTCGGGGTTACAGAGTGACTCTCGGGGTTACAGAGTGACTCTCAGGGGTTACAGAGTGACTCTCGGGGTTACAGAGTGACTCTCGGGGTAACAGAGAGACTCTTGGGGGTTACAGAGAGGCTCTCGGGGTAATAGAATGACTCCCGGGGTTACAGAGTGACTCTTGGGGGTTACAGAGTGACTCTTGGGGTAACAGAGAGACTCTCGGGGTAACAGAGTGACTCTCGGGGTTACAGAGTGACTCTCGGGGTAACAGAGTGACTCTCGGGGTAACAGAGTGACTCGTGGGGTAACAGAGAGACTCTCGGGTTTACAGAGTGACTCTCGGGGTTACAGAGTGACTCTCGGGGTAACAGAGAGACTCTCGGGGTAACTGAGTGACTCTCGGGGGTTACAGTGTGACTCTCGGAGTAACAGAGAGACTCTCGGGGTAACTGAGTGACTCTCGGTGTAACAGAGTGACTCTCAGGGTTACAGAGAGACTCTCGGGTTAACAGAGTGACTCTCGGGGGTTACAGAGAGACTCTCGGGGTAACAGAGTGACTCTTGGGGTAACAGAGAGACTCTCGGGGTTACAGAGTGACTCTTGGGGTAACAGAGTCACTCTCGGGGTAACAGAGTGACTCTCGGGGTTACAGAGAGACTCTCGGGGTAACAGAGAGAGTCTCGGGGTTACAGAGAGACTCTCGGGGTAACAGAGAGACTCTCGGGTTTACAGAGTGACTCTCGGGGTTACAGAGAGACTCTCGGGGTAACAGAGAGACTCTCGGGGTAACAGAGAGAGTCTCGGGGTTACAGAGTGACTCTCGGGGTAACAGAGTGACTCTCGGGGTAACACAGTGACTCTCGGGGTTACAGAGTGACTCTCGGGGGTTACAGAGTGATCCTTGGGGTTACAGAGTGACTCTCGGGGGTTACAGAGTGACTCTCGGGGTTACAGAGTGACTCTCTGGGTAACAGAGAGACTCTTGGGGTTTACAGAGAGGCTCTCGGGATAATAGAATTACTGCCGGGGTTACAGAGTGACTCTCGGGGGTTACAGAGTGACTCTCGGGGTAACAGAGAGACTCTCGGGGTAACAGAGTGACTCTCGGGGTTACAGAGTGACTCTCGGGGTAACAGAGAGACTCTCGGGGTAACAGAGTGACTCTCGGGGGTTACAGAGAGACTCTCGGTGTAACAGAGTGACTCTTGGGGTAACAGAGAGACTCTCGGGGTTACAGAGTGACTCTTGGGGTAACAGAGTCACTCTCGGGGTAACAGAGTGACTCTCGGGGTTACAGAGAGACTCTCGGGGTAACAGAGAGAGTCTCGGGGTTACAGAGAGACTCTCGGGGTAACAGAGAGACTCTCGGGTTTACAGAGTGATTCTTGGGGTTACAGAGTGACTCTCGGGGGTTACAGAGTGACTCTCGGGGTTACAGAGTGACTCTCGGGGTTACAGAGTGACTCTCGGGGTAACAGAGAGACTCTTGGGGTTTACAGAGAGGCTCTCGGGATAATAGAATTACTGCCGGGGTTACAGAGTGACTCTCGGGGTAACAGAGTGACTCTCGGGGTAACAGAGAGACTCTCGGGGTAACAGAGTGACTCTCGGGGTTACAGAGTGACTCTCGGGGTAACAGAGAGACTCTCGGGGTAACTGAGTGACTCTCGGGGGTTACAGTGTGACTCTCGGGGTAACAGAGAGACTCTCGGGGTTACAGAGAGACTCTCGGGGTAACTGAGTGACTCTCGGGGGTTACAGAGAGACTCTCAGGGTAACAGAGTGACTCTTGGGGTAACAGAGTGACTCTCGGGGTTACAGAGTGACTCTTGGGGTAACAGAGTCACTCTCGGGGTAACAGAGTGACTCTCGGGTTTACAGAGAGACTCTTGGGGTTACAGAGTGACTCTCGGGGTTACAGAGAGACTCTCGGTGTAACAGAGAGACTCTCGGGTTTACAGAGAGACTCTTGGGGTTACAGAGTGACTCTCGGGGTAACACAGTGACTCTCGGGGTTACAGAGTGACTCTCGGGGGTTACAGAGTGATTCTTGGGGTTACAGAGTGACTCTCGGGGTAACACAGTGACTCTCGGGGTTACAGAGAGACTCTCGGGGGTTACAGAGTGACTCTCGGGGTTACAGAGTGACTCTCGGGGTAACAGAGAGACTCTTGGGGTTTACAGAGAGGCTCTCGGGATAATAGAATTACTGCCGGGGTTACAGAGTGACTCTCGGGGGTTACAGAGTGACTCTCGGGGTAACAGAGAGACTCTCGGGGTAACAGAGTGTCTCTCGGGGGTAACAGAGTGACTCTCGGGGTTACAGAGTGACTCTCGGGGTTACAGAGAGACTCTCAGGGTAGCAGAGTGACTCTTGGGGTAACAGAGTGACTCGTGGGGTAACAGAGAGACTCTCGGGTTTACAGAGTTACTCTCGGGGTTACAGAGTGACTCTCGGTGTAACAGAGTGACTCTCGGGGTAACAGAGTGACTCTCGGGGTAACAGAGAGACTCTCGGGTTTACAGAGTGACTCTCGGGGTAACAGAGAGACTCTCAGGTTTACAGAGTGACTCTGGGGGTTACAGAGTGACTCTCGGGGTAACAGAGAGACTCTCGGGGTAACTGAGTGACTCTCGGGGGTTACAGTGTGACTCTCGGGGTAACAGAGAGACTCTCGGGGTAACTGAGTGACTCTCGGGGGTTACAGTGTGACTCTCGGGGTAACTGAGTGACTCTCGGTGTAACAGAGTGACTCTCGGGGTTACAGAGAGACTCTCGGGGTAACAGAGAGACTCTCGGGTTTACAGAGTGACTCTTGGGGTTACAGAGTGACTCTCGGGGTAACAGAGAGACTCTCGGGGTAACTGAGTGACTCTCGGGGGTTACAGTGTGACTCTCGGGGTAACAGAGAGACTCTCGGGGTTACAGCGTGACTCTCGGGGTAACAGAGTGACTCTCGGGTTTACAGAGTGACTCTCGGGGTAACAGAGTGACTCTCGGGGTTACAGAGTGACTCTCGGGGTAACAGAGTGACTCTCGGGGTTACAGACTGACTCTCGGGGTAACAGAGTGACTCTCGGGGTTACAGAGAGACTCTCGGGGTAACAGAGTGACTCTCGGGGGTTACAGAGTGACTCTCGGGTTTACAGAGAGACTCTCGGGATTACAGAGTGACTCTCAGGGTTACAGAGTGACTCTCGGGGTACAGAGTGACTCTCGGGGTAACAGAGTGACTCTCGGGGTTACAGAGTGACTCTCGGGGTAACAGAGTGATTCTCGGTGTAGCAGAGTGACTCTCAGGGTAACAGAGTGACTCTCGGGGTTACAGAGAGACTCTCGGGGTAACTGAGTGACTCTCGGGGGTTACAGTGTGACTCTCGGGGTAACAGAGAGACTCTCGGGGTAACTGAGTGACTCTCGGGGGTTACAGTGTGACTCTCGGGGTAACAGAGAGACTCTCGGGGTTACAGCGTGACTCTCGGGGTAACAGAGTGACTCTCGGGTTTACAGAGTGACTCTCGGGGTTACAGAGTGACTCTCGGGGTAACAGAGTGACTCTCGGGGTTACAGAGTGACTCTCGGGGTAACAGAGTGACTCTCGGGGTTACAGACTGACTCTCGGGGTAACAGAGTGACTCTCGGGGTTACAGAGAGACTCTCGGGGTAACAGAGTGACTCTCGGGGGTTACAGAGTGACTCTCGGGTTTACAGAGAGACTCTCGGGATTACAGAGTGACTCTCAGGGTTACAGAGTGACTCTCGGGGTACAGAGTGACTCTCGGGGTAACAGAGTGACTCTCGGGGTAACAGAGAGACTCTCGGGGTTACAGCGTGACTCTCGGGGTAACAGAGTGACTCTCGGGTTTACAGAGTGACTCTCGGGGTTACAGAGTGACTCTCGGGGTAACAGAGTGACTCTCGGGGTTACAGAGTGACTCTCGGGGTAACAGAGTGACTCTCGGGGTTACAGACTGACTCTCGGGGTAACAGAGTGACTCTCGGGGTTACAGAGAGACTCTCGGGGTAACAGAGTGACTCTCGGGGGTTACAGAGTGACTCTCGGGTTTACAGAGAGACTCTCGGGGTTACAGAGTGACTCTCGGGGTAACAGAGTGATTCTCGGTGTAGCAGAGTGACTCTCAGGGTAACAGAGTGACTCTCGGGGTTACAGAGAGACTCTCGAAGCAACAGAGTGACTCTCGGGGTAACAGAGTGACTCTCAGGGTAACAGAGTGACTCTCGGGGTTACAGAGTGACTCTCAGGGTAACAGAGTGACTCTCGGGGTAACAGAGTGACTCTCAGGGTAACAGAGTGACTCTCGGGGTACAAGAGAGACTCTCGAAGCTACAGAGTGACTCTCAGGGTAACAGAGTGACTCTCAGGGTAACAGAGTGACTCTTGGGGGTTACAGTGAGACTCTCGGGGTAACAGAGTGACTCTCGGGGTAACAGAGTGACTCTCAGGGTAACAGAGTGACTCTTGGGGTTACAGAGAGACTCTCGGGGTTACAGAGAGACTCTTGGGGTTACAGAGTGACTCTCGGGGGTTACAGAGTGACTCTCAGGGTAACAGAGTGACTCTCGGGGTAACAGAGTGACTTTCGGAGTTACAGAGTGACTCTGGGGGTAACAGAGAGACTCTCGGGGTCACAGAATGACTCTTGGGGTAACAGAGTGACTCTCGGGGTTACAGAGTGACTCTCGGGGGTAACAGAGTGACTCTTGGGGTAACAGATTGACTCTCGGGGTTACAGAGTGACTCTCGAAGCAACAGAGAGACTCTTGGGGTTACAGAGAGACTCTTGGGGTTACAGAGAGACTCTCGGGGTAACAGAGTGACTCTCGGGGGTTACAGAGTGACTCTCGGGGTAACAGAGAGACTCTCGGGATAGCAGAGTGACTCTCGGGGTTACAGAGTGACTCTCAGGGTAACAGAGTGACTCTCGGGGTAACAGAGTGACTCTCAGGGTAACAGAGAGACTCTCAGGGTTACGGAGTGACTCTCAGGGTAACAGAGTGACTCTCGGGGTTACGGAGTGACTCTCGAAGCAACAGAGAGACTCTTGGGGTTACAGAGAGGCTCTCGGGGTAACAGAGTGACTCTCGGGGGTTACAGAGTGACTCTCGGGGTAACAGAGAGACCCTCGGGATAGCAGAGTGACTCTCAGGGTTACAGAGTGACTCTCAGGGTAACAGAGTGACTCTCGGGGTAACAGAGAGACTCTCGGGGTTACAGTGTGACTTACGGGGTTACAGAGTGACTCTCGGGGGTTACAGAGTGACTCTCGGGGTTACCGAGTGACTCTCGGGGTTACAGAGAGACTCTTGGGGTAACAGAGTGACTCTTGGGGTTACAGAGTGACTTACGGGGTTACAGAGTGACTCTCGGGGGTTACAGAGTGACTTACGGGGTTACAGAGTGACTCTCGGGGGTTACAGAGTGACTCTCGGGGTTACCGAGCGACTCTCGGGGTTACAGAGTGACTCTCGGGGTTACAGAGTGACTCTCGGGGTTACAGAGAGACTCTTGGGGTAACAGAGTGACTCTTGGGGTTACAGAGTGACTCTCGGGGTTACAGAGTGACTCTCGGGGTATCAGAGTGACTCTTGGGGTTACAGAGTGACTCTCAGGGTAACAGAGTGACTCTCGGGGTAACAGAGTGACTCTCGGAGTAACAGACTGACTCTTGGGGTAACAGAGTGTCTGTCGGGGTTACAGAGTGACTCTCATAAGAACATAAGAACATAAGAAATAGGAGCAGGAGTCGGCCATCTAGCCCTTCGAGCCTGCCCCGCCATTCAATAAGATCATGGCTGATCTGTCGTGGCTCAGTTCCACATTCCCGCCCTCTCCCCATAACCCTTAATCCCCTCGCTTATCAAAAACCCATCAACCCGCATCTTAAAAATATTTAGCGAGGCAGCCTCCACCACTTCAACGGGCAGAGAATTCCAGAGATTCACCACCCTTTGAGTGAAGAAGTTCCTCCTCAACTCCGTTCTAAACCGCCCCCCCTTTATCTTGAGGCTGTGCCCCCTAGTCCTACTGTCTTTTTTGAGCGGGAAGAGCCTCTCCACCTCTATCCTATCCATCCCATTCATCATCTTATACGTCTCAATGAGATCTCCCCTCATTCTTCTAAACTCTAACGAGTACAAGCCCAGTTTATTCAGCCTCTCCTCATAGCTCAACCCCCTCAACTCCGGTATCAGCCTAGTAAACCTCCTCTGCACTCCCTCCAAGGCCAAAATATCTTTGCGCAGGTGCGTCGCCCAAAACTGCACACAGTACTCCAGCTGCGGCCTCACCAATGCCCGATACAGCTGCAGCAAGACCTCCCTACTTTTATATTCAATCCCCCTCGCTATGACTCTCGGGGTAACAGAGTGACTCTCGGGGTTACAGAGAGACTCTCGGGGTAACAGAGTGACTCTCGGGTTTACAGAGAGACTCTCGGGGTAACAGAGTGACTCTTGGGGGTTACAGAGAGGCTCTCGGGGTAATAGAATGACTCCCGGGGTTACAGAGTGACTCTCGGGGGTTACAGAGTGACTCTCGGGGTTACAGAGAGACTCTCGGGGTTACAGAGTGACTCTCGGGGTTACAGAGAGACTCTGGGGTTTACAGAGAGACTCTCGGGGTTACAGAGAGACTCTCGGGGTAACAGAGTGACTCTCGGGTTTACAGAGAGACTCTCGGGGTAACAGAGTGACTCTTGGGGGTTACAGAGTGACTCTCGGGGTAATAGAATGACTCCCGGGGTTACAGAGTGACTCTCGGGGGTTACAGAGTGACTCTCGGGGTTACAGAGAGACTCTCGGGGTTACAGAGTGACTCTCGGGGTTACAGAGAGACTCTGGGGTTTACAGAGAGACTCTCGGGGTTACAGAGTAACTCTTGGGTTTACAGAGAGACTCTCGGGGTTACAGAGTGACTCTCGGGGGTTACAGAGAGACTCTCGGGGTAACAGAGCGTCTCTCGGGTTTACAGAGTGACTCCCGGGGTAACAGAGTGACTCTCGGGGTTACAGAGTAACTCTCGGGGTTACAGAGTGACTCTCGGGGGTTACAGAGTGACTCTCGGGTTTACAGAGTGACTCTCGGGGTAACAGAGAGACTCTCGGGGTAACAGAGTGACTCTCGGGTTTACAGAGAGACTCTTGGGTTTACAGAGAGACTCTCGGGGTTACAGAGAGACTCTCGGGGTAACAGAGCGTCTCTCGGGTTTACAGAGAGACTCTCAGGGTAACAGAGTGACTCTCGGGGTAACAGGGAGACTCTCGGGTTTACAGAGTGACTCTCGGGGTTACAGAGTGACTCTCGGGGTTACAGAGTGACTCTCGGGTTTACAGAGTGACTCTCGGGGTTACAGAATGATTCTCGGGGGTTACAGAGAGACTCTCGGGGTTACAGAGAGACTCTCGGGGTTACAGAGTGATTCTCGGGGTAACAGAATGACTCTCGGGGTAACAGAGTGACTCTCGGGATAACAGAGTTACTCTAGGGTTTACAGAGTTACTCTCGGGGTTACAGAGAGACTCTCGGGGTTACAGAATGATTCTCGGGGGTTACAGAGAGACTCTCGGGGTTACAGAGAGACTCTCGGGGTAACAGAGTGACTCTCGGAGTTACAGAGTTACTCTCGGGGTAACAGGGAGACTCTCGGGTTTACAGAGTGACTCTTGGGGTAACAGAGTGACTCTCGGGTTTGCAGAGTGACTCTCGGGTTTACAGAGTGACTCTCGGGGTAACAGGGAGACTCTCGGGTTTACAGAGTGACTCTTGGGGTAACAGAGTGACTCTCGGGTTTGCAGAGTGACTCTCGGGGTTACAGAGTGTCTCTCGGGGTAACAGAGAGACTCTCGGGGTTACAGAGTGACTCTCGGGGTTACAGAGTGACTCTCGGGGTTACAGAGTGACTCTCAGGGGTTACAGAGTGACTCTCGGGGTTACAGAGTGACTCTCGGGGTAACAGAGAGACTCTTGGGGGTTACAGAGAGGCTCTCGGGGTAATAGAATGACTCCCGGGGTTACAGAGTGACTCTTGGGGTAACAGAGAGACTCTCGGGGTAACAGAGTGACTCTCGGGGTTACAGAGTGACTCTCGGGGTAACAGAGTGACTCTCGGGGTAACAGAGTGACTCGTGGGGTAACAGAGAGACTCTCGGGTTTACAGAGTGACTCTCGGGGTTACAGAGTGACTCTCGGGGTAACAGAGAGACTCTCGGGGTAACTGAGTGACTCTCGGGGGTTACAGTGTGACTCTCGGAGTAACAGAGAGACTCTCGGGGTAACTGAGTGACTCTCGGTGTAACAGAGTGACTCTCAGGGTTACAGAGAGACTCTCGGGTTAACAGAGTGACTCTCGGGGGTTACAGAGAGACTCTCGGGGTAACAGAGTGACTCTTGGGGTAACAGAGAGACTCTCGGGGTTACAGAGTGACTCTTGGGGTAACAGAGTCACTCTCGGGGTAACAGAGTGACTCTCGGGGTTACAGAGAGACTCTCGGGGTAACAGAGAGAGTCTCGGGGTTACAGAGAGACTCTCGGGGTAACAGAGAGACTCTCGGGTTTACAGAGTGACTCTCGGGGTTACAGAGAGACTCTCGGGGTAACAGAGAGAGTCTCGGGGTTACAGAGTGACTCTCGGGGTAACACAGTGACTCTCGGGGTTACAGAGTGACTCTCGGGGGTTACAGAGTGATCCTTGGGGTTACAGAGTGACTCTCGGGGGTTACAGAGTGACTCTCGGGGTTACAGAGTGACTCTCGGGGTTACAGAGTGACTCTCGGGGGTTACAGAGTGACTCTCGGGGTTACAGAGAGACTCTCGGGGTTACAGAGTGACTCTCGGGGTTACAGAGTGACTCTCTGGGTAACAGAGAGACTCTTGGGGTTTACAGAGAGGCTCTCGGGATAATAGAATTACTGCCGGGGTTACAGAGTGACTCTCGGGGTAACAGAGAGACTCTCGGGGTAACAGAGTGACTCTCGGGGTTACAGAGTGACTCTCGGGGTAACAGAGAGACTCTCGGGGTTACAGAGTGACTCTCGGGGGTTACAGAGTGACTCTCGGGGTTACCGAGTGACTCTCGGGGTTACAGAGTGACTCTCGGGGTTACAGAGTGACTCTCGGGGTTACAGAGAGACTCTTGGGGTAACAGAGTGACTCTCGGGGTTACAGAGAGACTCTCGGAGTTACAGAGTGACTCTTGGGGTTACAGAGTGACTCTCGGGGTATCAGAGTGACTCTTGGGGTTACAGAGTGACTCTCAGGGTAACAGAGTGACTCTTGGGGTAACAGAGTGACTCTCGGAGTTACAGACTGACTCTTGGGGTAACAGAGTGTCTGTCGGGGTTACAGAGTGACTCTCATAAGAACATAAGAAATAGGAGCAGGAGTAGGCCATCTGGCCCTTCGAGCCTGCCCCGCCATTCAATAAGATCATGGCTGATCTGTTGTGGCTCAGTTCCACATTCCCGCCCTCTCCCCATAACCCTTAATCCCCTCTCTTATCAAAAACCCATCAACCCGCGTCTTAAAAATATTTAGCGAGGCAGCCTCCACCACTTCAACGGGCAGAGAATTCCAGAGATTCACCACCCTTTGAGTGAAGAAGTTCCTCCTCAACTCCGTTCTAAACCGCCCCCCCTTTATCTTGAGGCTGTGCCCCCTAGTCCTACTGTCTTTTTTGAGCGGGAAGAGTCTCTCCGCCTCTATCCTATCCATCCCATTCATCATCTTATACGTCTCAATGAGATCTCCCCTCATTCTTCTAAACTCTAACGAGTACAAGCCCAGTTTATTCAGCCTCTCCTCATAGCTCAACCCCCTCAACTCCGGTATCAGCCTAGTAAACCTCCTCTGCACTCCCTCCAAGGCCAAAATATCTTTGCGCAGGTGCGTCGCCCAAAACTGCACACAGTACTCCAGCTGCGGCCTCACCAATGCCCGATACAGCTGCAGCAAGACCTCCCTACTTTTATATTCAATCCCCCTCGCTATGACTCTCGGGGTAACAGAGTGACTCTCGGGGTTACAGAGAGACTCTCGGGGTAACAGAGTGACTCTCGGGTTTACAGAGAGACTCTCGGGGTAACAGAGTGACTCTTGGGGGTTACAGAGAGGCTCTCGGGGTAATAGAATGACTCCCGGGGTTACAGAGTGACTCTCGGGGGTTACAGAGTGACTCTCGGGGTTACAGAGAGACTCTCGGGGTTACAGAGTGACTCTCGGGGTTACAGAGAGACTCTGGGGTTTACAGAGAGACTCTCGGGGTTACAGAGAGACTCTCGGGGTAACAGAGTGACTCTCGGGTTTACAGAGAGACTCTCGGGGTAACAGAGTGACTCTTGGGGGTTACAGAGTGACTCTCGGGGTAATAGAATGACTCCCGGGGTTACAGAGTGACTCTCGGGGGTTACAGAGTGACTCTCGGGGTTACAGAGAGACTCTCGGGGTTACAGAGTGACTCTCGGGGTTACAGAGAGACTCTGGGGTTTACAGAGAGACTCTCGGGGTTACAGAGTAACTCTTGGGTTTACAGAGAGACTCTCGGGGTTACAGAGTGACTCTCGGGGGTTACAGAGAGACTCTCGGGGGTTACAGAGAGACTCTCGGGGTTACAGAGTGACTCTCGGGGGTTACAGAGAGACTCTCGGGGTAACAGAGCGTCTCTCGGGTTTACAGAGAGACTCTCAGGGTTACAGAGTGACTCTCGGGGTAACAGGGAGACTCTCGGGTTTACAGAGTGACTCTCGGGGTAACAGAGAGACTCTCGGGGTTACAGAGAGACTCTCGGGGTTACAGAGAGACTCTCGGGGTTACAGAGAGACTCTCGGGTTTACAGAGTGACTCTCGGGGTAACAGGGAGACTCTCGGGTTTACAGAGTGACTCTCGGGGTTACAGAGTGACTCTCGGGGTAACAGGGAGACTCTCGGGTTTACAGAGTGATTCTCGGGGTAACAGAATGACTCTCGGGGTAACAGAGAGACTCTCGGGATAACAGAGTTACTCTAGGGTTTACAGAGTTACTCTCGGGGTTACAGAGAGACTCTCGGGGGTTACAGAGTGACTCTCGGGGTAACAGGGAGACTCTCGGGTTTACAGAGTGACTCTCGGGTTTACAGAGTTACTCTCGGGGTTACAGAGAGACTCTCAGGGTTACAGAGTGACTCTCGGTGTAACAGAGTGACTCTCGGGTTTACAGAGTTACTCTCGGGGTTACAGAGTGACTCTCGGGTTTACATAGTGATTCTCGGGGTTACAGAATGATTCTCGGGAGTTACAGAGAGACTCTCGGGGTAACAGAGTGACTCTCGGGTTTACAGAGTGACTCTCGGGGTAACAGAGTGACTCTCGGGGTAACAGAGTGACTCTCGGAGTTACAGAGTTACTCTCGGGGTAACAGGGAGACTCTCGGGTTTACAGAGTGACTCTTGGGGTAACAGAGTGACTCTCGGGTTTGCAGAGTGACTCTCGGGTTTACAGAATGACTCTCGGGGTAACAGAGAGACTCTCGGGGTAACAGAGAGACTCTCGGGGTTACTGAGTGTCTCTCGGGGTAACAGAGAGACTCTCGGGGTTACAGAGTGACTCTCGGGGTTACAGAGTGACTCTCGGGGTTACAGAGTGACTCTCAGGGGTTACAGAGTGACTCTCGGGGTTACAGAGTGACTCTCGGGGTAACAGAGAGACTCTTGGGGGTTACAGAGAGGCTCTCGGGGTAATAGAATGACTCCCGGGGTTACAGAGTGACTCTTGGGGGTTACAGAGTGACTCTTGGGGTAACAGAGAGACTCTCGGGGTAACAGAGTGACTCTCGGGGTTACAGAGTGACTCTCGGGGTAACAGAGTGACTCTCGGGGTAACAGAGTGACTCGTGGGGTAACAGAGAGACTCTCGGGTTTACAGAGTGACTCTCGGGGTTACAGAGTGACTCTCGGGGTAACAGAGAGACTCTCGGGGTAACTGAGTGACTCTCGGGGGTTACAGTGTGACTCTCGGAGTAACAGAGAGACTCTCGGGGTAACTGAGTGACTCTCGGTGTAACAGAGTGACTCTCAGGGTTACAGAGAGACTCTCGGGTTAACAGAGTGACTCTCGGGGGTTACAGAGAGACTCTCGGGGTAACAGAGTGACTCTTGGGGTAACAGAGAGACTCTCGGGGTTACAGAGTGACTCTTGGGGTAACAGAGTCACTCTCGGGGTAACAGAGTGACTCTCGGGGTAACAGAGTGACTCGTGGGGTAACAGAGAGACTCTCGGGTTTACAGAGTGACTCTCGGGGTTACAGAGTGACTCTCGGGGTAACAGAGAGACTCTCGGGGTAACTGAGTGACTCTCGGGGGTTACAGTGTGACTCTCGGAGTAACAGAGAGACTCTCGGGGTAACTGAGTGACTCTCGGTGTAACAGAGTGACTCTCAGGGTTACAGAGAGACTCTCGGGTTAACAGAGTGACTCTCGGGGGTTACAGAGAGACTCTCGGGGTAACAGAGTGACTCTCGGGGTTACAGAGAGACTCTCGGGGTAACAGAGAGAGTCTCGGGGTTACAGAGAGACTCTCGGGGTAACAGAGAGACTCTCGGGTTTACAGAGTGACTCTCGGGGTTACAGAGAGACTCTCGGGGTAACAGAGAGAGTCTCGGGGTTACAGAGTGACTCTCGGGGTAACACAGTGACTCTCGGGGTTACAGAGTGACTCTCGGGGGTTACAGAGTGATCCTTGGGGTTACAGAGTGACTCTCGGGGGTTACAGAGTGACTCTCGGGGTTACAGAGTGACTCTCTGGGTAACAGAGAGACTCTTGGGGTTTACAGAGAGGCTCTCGGGATAATAGAATTACTGCCGGGGTTACAGAGTGACTCTCGGGGTAACAGAGAGACTCTCGGGGTAACAGAGTGACTCTCGGGGGTTACAGAGAGACTCTCGGGGTAACAGAGTGACTCTCGGGGTTACAGAGTGACTCTCGGGGTAACAGAGAGACTCTCGGGGTAACAGAGTGACTCTCGGGGGTTACAGAGAGACTCTCGGGGTAACAGAGTGACTCTCGGGGTAACAGAGTGACTCTCGGGGGTTACAGAGAGACTCTCGGGGTAACAGAGTGACTCTTGGGGTAACAGAGAGACTCTCGGGGTTACAGAGTGACTCTTGGGGTAACAGAGTCACTCTCGGGGTAACAGAGTGACTCTCGGGGTTACAGAGAGACTCTCGGGGTAACAGAGAGAGTCTCGGGGTTACAGAGAGACTCTCGGGGTAACAGAGAGACTCTCGGGTTTACAGAGTGATTCTTGGGGTTACAGAGTGACTCTCGGGGGTTACAGAGTGACTCTCGGGGTTACAGAGTGACTCTCGGGGTTACAGAGTGACTCTCGGGGTAACAGAGAGACTCTTGGGGTTTACAGAGAGGCTCTCGGGATAATAGAATTACTGCCGGGGTTACAGAGTGACTCTCGGGGTAACAGAGAGACTCTCGGGGTAACTGAGTGACTCTCGGGGGTTACAGTGTGACTCTCGGGGTAACAGAGAGACTCTCGGGGTTACAGAGAGACTCTCGGGGTAACTGAGTGACTCTCGGGGGTTACAGAGAGACTCTCAGGGTAACAGAGTGACTCTTGGGGTAACAGAGTGACTCTCGGGGTTACAGAGTGACTCTTGGGGTAACAGAGTCACTCTCGGGGTAACAGAGTGACTCTCGGGGTTACAGAGAGACTCTCGGTGTAACAGAGAGACTCTCGGGTTTACAGAGAGACTCTTGGGGTTACAGAGTGACTCTCGGGGTAACACAGTGACTCTCGGGGTTACAGAGTGACTCTCGGGGGTTACAGAGTGATTCTTGGGGTTACAGAGTGACTCTCGGGGTAACACAGTGACTCCCGGGGTTACAGAGAGACTCTCGGGGGTTACAGAGTGACTCTCGGGGTTACAGAGTGACTCTCGGGGTAACAGAGAGACTCTTGGGGTTTACAGAGAGGCTCTCGGGATAATAGAATTACTGCCGGGGTTACAGAGTGACTCTCGGGGGTTACAGAGTGACTCTCGGGGTAACAGAGAGACTCTCGGGGTAACAGAGTGTCTCTCGGGGGTAACAGAGTGACTCTCGGGGTTACAGAGTGACTCTCGGGGTTACAGAGAGACTCTCGGGGTAGCAGAGTGACTCTTGGGGTAACAGAGTGACTCGTGGGGTAACAGAGAGACTCTCGGGTTTACAGAGTGACTCTCGGGGTTACAGAGAGACTCTCGGGGTAACAGAGAGACTCTCAGGTTTACAGAGTGACTCTGGGGTTACAGAGTGACTCTCGGGGTAACAGAGAGACTCTCGGGGTAACTGAGTGACTCTCGGGGGTTACAGTGTGACTCTCGGGGTAACAGAGAGACTCTCGGGGTAACAGAGTGTCTCTCGGGGGTAACTGAGTGACTCTCGGTGTAACAGAGTGACTCTCGGGGTTACAGAGAGACTCTCGGGGTCACAGAGTCACTCTCGGGGTAACAGAGTGACTCTCGGGGTTACAGAGAGACTCTCGGGGTAACAGATAGACTCTCGGGGTTACAGAGAGACTCTCGGGGTAACAGAGAGACTCTCGGGTTTACAGAGTGACTCTTGGGGTTACAGAGTGACTCTCGGGGTAACAGAGAGACTCTCGGGGTAACTGAGTGACTCTCGGGGGTTACAGTGTGACTCTCGGGGTAACAGAGAGACTCTCGGGGTTACAGCGTGACTCTCGGGGTAACAGAGTGACTCTCGGGTTTACAGAGTGACTCTCGGGGTAACAGAGTGACTCTCGGGGTTACAGACTGACTCTCGGGGTAACAGAGTGACTCTCGGGGTTACAGAGTGACTCTCGGGGTAACAGAGTGACTCTCGGGGTTACAGAGTGACTCTCGGGGTAACAGAGTGACTCTCGTGGTTACAGAGAGACTCTCGGGGTAACAGAGTGACTCTCGGGGGTTACAGAGTGACTCTCGGGTTTACAGAGAGACTCTCGGGATTACAGAGTGACTCTCAGGGTTACAGAGTGACTCTCGGGGTACAGAGTGACTCTCAGGGTAACAGAGTGACTCTCGGGGTTACAGAGTGACTCTCGGGGTAACAGAGTGATTCTCAGTGTAGCAGAGTGACTCTCGGGGTTACAGAGAGACTCTCGGGGTTACAGAGAGACTCTCGAAGCAACAGAGTGACTCTCGGGGTAACAGAGAGACTCTCGGGGTAACAGAGTGACTCTCGGGGTTACAGAGTGACTCTCAGGGTAACAGAGTGACTCTCGGGGTAACAGAGTGACTCTCAGGGTAACAGAGTGACTCTCGGGGTACAAGAGAGACTCTCGAAGCTACAGAGTGACTCTCAGGGTAACAGAGTGACTCTCAGGGTAACAGAGTGACTCTTGGGGGTTACAGTGAGACTCTCGGGGTAACAGAGTGACTCTCGGGGTAACAGAGTGACACTCGGGATAACAGACTGACTCTCGGGGTAACAGAGTGACTCTCGGGGTAACAGAGTGACTCTCGGGGTAACAGAGTGACTCTTGGGGTAACAGAGAGACTCTCGGGGTTACAGAGAGACTCTTGGGGTTACAGAGTGACTCTCGGGGGTTACAGAGTGACTCTCGGGGTAACAGAGTGACTCTCGGGGTAACAGAGTGACTCTTGGGGTAACAGAGAGACTCTCGGGGTTACAGAGAGACTCTCAGGGTAACAGAGTGACTCTCGGGGTTACGGAGTGACTCTCGGGGTTACGGAGTGACTCTCGGGGTTACAGAGTGACTCTGGGGGTTACAGAGTGACTCTCAGGGTAACAGAGTGACTCTCGGGGTTACGGAGTGACTCTCGGGGTTACGGAGTGACTCTCGGGGTTACAGAGTGACTCTTGGGGTTACAGAGTGACTCTCGAAGCAGCAGAGAGACTCTTGGGGTTACAGAGAGACTCTCGGGGTAACAGAGTGACTCTCGGGGTTACAGAGTGACTCTCGGGGGTAACAGAGAGACTCTCGGGGTTACAGAGAGACTCTCGGGGTTACAGAGTGACTCTCGGGGGTAACAGAGAGACTCTCGGGGTCACAGAGTGACTCTCAGGGTAACAGAGTGACTCTCGGGGGTAACAGAGAGACTCTCGGGGTCACAGAGTGACTCTCAGGGTAACAGAGTGACTCTCAGGGTAACAGAGTGACTCTCGGGGTTACGGAGTGACTCTCAGGGTAACAGAGTGACTCTCGGGGTTACGGAGTGACTCTCGGGGTTACAGAGTGACTCTCGGGGTTACAGAGTGACTCTCGGGGTAACAGAGTGACTCTCGGGGTTACGGAGTGACTCTCGGGGTAACAGAGTGACTCTCGGGGTCACAGAATGACTCTTGGGGTAACAGAGTGACTCTCGGGGTTACAGAGAGACTCTCGGGGTAACAGAGTGACTCTCGGGGTTACGGAGTGACTCTCGGGGTAACAGAGTGACTCTCGGGGTCACAGAATGACTCTTGGGGTAACAGAGTGACTCTCGGGGTTACAGAGTGACTCTCGGGGGTAACAGAGTGACTCTTGGGGTAACAGAGTGACTCTCGGGGTTACAGAGTGACTCTCGAAGCAACAGAGAGACTCTTGGGGTTACAGAGAGGCTCTCGGGGTAACAGAGTGACTCTCGGGGGTTACAGAGTGACTCTCGGGGTAACAGAGAGACTCTCGGGATAGCAGAGTGACTCTCGGGGTAACAGAGTGACTCTCGGGGTTACAGAGTGACTCTCAGGGTAACAGAGTGACTCTCGGGGTAACAGAGAGACTCTCGGGGTTACAGAGTGACTTACGGGGTTACAGAGTGACTCTCGGGGGTTACAGAGTGACTCTCGGGGTTACCGAGTGACTCTCGGGGTTACAGAGTGACTCTCGGGGTTACAGAGTGACTCTCAGGGTTACAGAGAGACTCTTGGGGTAACAGAGTGACTCTCGGGGTTACAGAGAGACTCTCGGGGTATCAGAGTGACTCTTGGGGTTACAGAGTGACTCTCAGGGTAACAGAGTGACTCTTGGGGTTACAGACTGACTCTTGGGGTAACAGAGTGTCTGTCGGGGTTACAGAGTGACTCTCATAAGAACATAAGAACATAAGAAATAGGAGCAGGAGTAGGCCATCTAGCCCCTCGAGCCTGCCCCACCATTCAATAAGATCATGGCTGATCTGTCGTGGCTCAGTTCCACTTTCCTGCCCTCTCCCCATAACCCTTAATCCCCTCTCTCATCAAAAACTCATCAACCCGCGTCTTAAAAATATTTAGCGAGGCAGCCTCCACCACTTCAACGGGCAGAGAATTCCAGAGATTCACCACCCTTTGAGTGAAGAAGTTCCTCCTCAACTCCGTTCTAAACCGCCTCCCCTTTATCTTGAGGCTGTGCCCCCTCGTCCTACTGTCCTTTCTGAGCGGGAAGAGTTTCTCCACCTCTATCCTATCCATCCCATTCATCATCTTATACGTCTCAATGAGATCTCCCCTCATTCTTCTAAACTCTAACGAGTACAAGCCCAGTTTATTCAGCCTCTCCTCATAGCTCAACCCCCTCAACTCCGGTATCAGCCGAGTGAACCTCCTCTGCACTCCCTCCAGGGCCAAAATATCTTTGCGCAGGTGCGTCGCCCAAAACTGCACACAGTACTCCAGCTGCGGCCTCACCAATGCCCGATACAGCTGCAGCAAGACCTCCCTACTTTTATATTCAATCCCCCTCGCTATGACTCTCGGGGTAACAGAGTGACTCTCGGGGTTACAGAGAGACTCTCGGGGTAACAGAGTGACTCTCGGGTTTACAGAGAGACTCTCGGGGTAACAGAGTGACTCTTGGGGGTTACAGAGAGGCTCTCGGGGTAATAGAATGACTCCCGGGGTTACAGAGTGACTCTCGGGGGTTACAGAGTGACTCTCGGGGTTACAGAGAGACTCTCGGGGTTACAGAGTGACTCTCGGGGTTACAGAGAGACTCTGGGGTTTACAGAGAGACTCTCGGGGTTACAGAGAGACTCTCGGGGTAACAGAGTGACTCTCGGGTTTACAGAGAGACTCTCGGGGTAACAGAGTGACTCTTGGGGGTTACAGAGTGACTCTCGGGGTAATAGAATGACTCCCGGGGTTACAGAGTGACTCTCGGGGGTTACAGAGTGACTCTCGGGGTTACAGAGAGACTCTCGGGGTTACAGAGTGACTCTCGGGGTTACAGAGAGACTCTGGGGTTTACAGAGAGACTCTCGGGGTTACAGAGTAACTCTTGGGTTTACAGAGAGACTCTCGGGGTTACAGAGTGACTCTCGGGGGTTACAGAGTGACTCTCGGGGTAACAGGGAGACTCTCGGGTTTACAGAGTGACTCTCGGGGTTACAGAGTGACTCTCGGGGGTTACAGAGTGACTCTCGGGGTTACAGAGTGACTCTCGGGGTAACAGAGTGACTCTCGGGTTTACAGAGTGACTCTCGGGGTTACAGAGTGACTCTCGGGTTTACAGAGTGACTCTCGGGGTTACAGAGTGACTCTCGGGGTAACAGAGTGACTCTCGGGTTTACAGAGAGACTCTTGGGTTTACAGAGAGACTCTCGGGGTTACAGAGAGACTCTCGGGGTTACAGAGTGACTCTCGGGTTTACAGAGTGACTCTCGGGGTTACAGAGTGATTCTCGGGGTAACAGAATGACTCTCGGGGTAACAGAGTGACTCTCGGGATAACAGAGTTACTCTAGGGTTTACAGAGTTACTCTCGGGGTTACAGAGTGACTCTCGGGTTTACATAGTGACTCTCGGGGTTACAGAATGATTCTCGGGGGTTACAGAGAGACTCTCGGGGTAACAGAGTGACTCTCGGGTTTACAGAGTGACTCTCGGGGTAACAGAGTGACTCTCGGGGTAACAGAGTGACTCTTGGGGGTTACAGAGTGACTCTTGGGGTAACAGAGAGACTCTCGGGGTAACAGAGTGACTCTCGGGGTTACAGAGTGACTCTCGGGGTAACAGAGTGACTCTCGGGGTAACAGAGTGACTCGTGGGGTAACAGAGAGACTCTCGGGTTTACAGAGTGACTCTCGGGGTTACAGAGTGACTCTCGGGGTAACAGAGAGACTCTCGGGGTAACTGAGTGACTCTCGGGGGTTACAGTGTGACTCTCGGAGTAACAGAGAGACTCTCGGGGTAACTGAGTGACTCTCGGTGTAACAGAGTGACTCTCAGGGTTACAGAGAGACTCTCAGGTTAACAGAGTGACTCTCGGGGGTTACAGAGAGACTCTCGGGGTAACAGAGTGACTCTTGGGGTAACAGAGAGACTCTCGGGGTTACAGAGTGACTCTTGGGGTAACAGAGTCACTCTCGGGGTAACAGAGTGACTCTCGGGGTTACAGAGAGACTCTCGGGGTAACAGAGAGAGTCTCGGGGTTACAGAGAGACTCTCGGGGTAACAGAGAGACTCTCGGGTTTACAGAGTGACTCTCGGGGTTACAGAGAGACTCTCGGGGTAACAGACAGAGTCTCGGGGTTACAGAGTGACTCTCGGGGTAACAGAGTGACTCTCGGGGTAACACAGTGACTCTCGGGGTTACAGAGTGACTCTCGGGGGTTACAGAGTGACTCTCGGGGTTACAGAGTGACTCTCAGGGTAACAGAGTGACTCTCGGGGTAACACAGTGACTCTCGGGGTTACAGAGTGACTCTCGGGGGTTACAGAGTGACTCTCGGGGTTACAGAGTGACTCTCTGGGTAACAGAGAGACTCTTGGGGTTTACAGAGAGGCTTTCGGGATAATAGAATTACTGCCGGGGTTACAGAGTGACTCTCGGGGTAACAGAGAGACTCTCGGGGTAACAGAGTGACTCTCGGGGTTACAGAGTGACTCTCGGGGTAACAGAGAGACTCTCGGGGTAACAGAGTGACTCTCGGGGGTTACAGAGAGACTCTCGGGGTAACAGAGTGACTCTTGGGGTAACAGAGAGACTCTCGGGGTTACAGAGTGACTCTTGGGGTAACAGAGTCACTCTCGGGGTAACAGAGTGACTCTCGGGGTTACAGAGAGACTCTCGGGGTAACAGAGAGAGTCTCGGGGTTACAGAGAGACTCTCGGGGTAACAGAGAGACTCTCGGGTTTACAGAGTGATTCTTGGGGTTACAGAGTGACTCTCGGGGGTTACAGAGTGACTCTCGGGGTTACAGAGTGACTCTCGGGGTTACAGAGTGACTCTCGGGGTAACAGAGTGACTCTCGGGGTAACAGAGAGACTCTTGGGGTTTACAGAGAGGCTCTCGGGATAATAGAATTACTGCCGGGGTTACAGAGTGACTCTCGGGGTAACAGAGTGACTCTCGGGGTAACAGAGAGACTCTCGGGGTAACAGAGTGACTCTCGGGGTTACAGAGTGACTCTCGGGGTAACAGAGAGACTCTCGGGGTAACTGAGTGACTCTCGGGGGTTACAGTGTGACTCTCGGGGTAACAGAGAGACTCTCGGGGTTACAGAGAGACTCTCGGGGTAACTGAGTGACTCTCGGGGGTTACAGAGAGACTCTCAGGGTAACAGAGTGACTCTTGGGGTAACAGAGTGACTCTCGGGGTTACAGAGTGACTCTTGGGGTAACAGAGTCACTCTCGGGGTAACAGAGTGACTCTCGGGGTTACAGAGAGACTCTCGGTGTAACAGAGAGACTCTCGGGTTTACAGAGAGACTCTTGGGGTTACAGAGAGACTCTCGGGGTAACAGAGAGAGTCTCGGGGTTACAGAGTGACTCTCGGGGTAACACAGTGACTCTCGGGGTTACAGAGTGACTCTCGGGGGTTACAGAGTGATTCTTGGGGTTACAGAGTGACTCTCGGGGTAACACAGTGACTCTCGGGGTTACAGAGAGACTCTCGGGGGTTACAGAGTGACTCTCGGGGTTACAGAGTGACTCTCGGGGTAACAGAGAGACTCTTGGGGTTTACAGAGTGACTCTCGGGGTAACACAGTGACTCTCGGGGTTACAGAGTGACTCTCGGGGGTTACAGAGTGACTCTCGGGGTAACAGAGAGACTCTCGGGGTTACAGAGTGACTCTCGGGGGTTACAGAGAGACTCTCGGGGGTTACAGAGTGACTCTCGGGGTAACAGAGTGACTCTCGGGGTTACAGAGTGACTCTCGGGGTAACAGAGAGACTCTTGGGGTTTACAGAGAGGCTCTCGGGATAATAGAATTACTGCCGGGGTTACAGAGTGACTCTCGGGGGTTACAGAGTGACTCTCGGGGTAACAGAGAGACTCTCGGGGTTACAGAGAGACTCTCGGGGGTTACAGAGTGACTCGTGGGGTAACAGAGAGACTCTCGGGTTTACAGAGTGACTCTCGGGGTTACAGAGAGACTCTCGGGGTAACAGAGAGACTCTCAGGTTTACAGAGTGACTCTGGGGGTTACAGAGTGACTCTCGGGGTAACAGAGAGACTCTCGGGGTAACTGAGTGACTCTCGGTGTAACAGAGTGACTCTCGGGGTTACAGAGAGACTCTCGGGGTCACAGAGTCACTCTCGGGGTAACAGAGTGACTCTCGGGGTTACAGAGAGACTCTCGGGGTAACAGATAGACTCTCGGGGTTACAGAGAGACTCTCGGGGTAACAGAGAGACTCTCGGGTTTACAGAGTGACTCTTGGGGTTACAGAGTGACTCTCGGGGTAACAGAGAGACTCTCGGGGTAACTGAGTGACTCTCGGGGGTTACAGTGTGACTCTCGGGGTAACAGAGAGACTCTCGGGGTTACAGCGTGACTCTCGGGGTAACAGAGTGACTCTCGGGTTTACAGAGTGACTCTCGGGGTAACAGAGTGACTCTCGGGGTTACAGACTGACTCTCGGGGTAACAGAGTGACTCTCGGGGTTACAGAGTGACTCTCGGGGTAACAGAGTGACTCTCGGGGTTACAGAGAGACTCTCGGGGTAACAGAGTGACTCTCGGGGGTTACAGAGTGACTCTCGGGTTTACAGAGAGACTCTCGGGATTACAGAGTGACTCTCAGGGTTACAGAGTGACTCTCGGGGTACAGAGTGACTCTCGGGGTAACAGAGTGACTCTCGGGGTTACAGAGAGACTCTCGGGGTTACAGAGAGACTCTCGGGGTAACAGAGTGACTCTCGGGGTTACTGAGTGACTCTCGGGGTAACTGAGTGACTCTCGGGTTTACAGAGAGACTCTCGGGGTTACAGAGTGACTCTCGGGGTTACAGAGAGACTCTCGGGGTAACAGAGAGACTCTCGGGGTAACAGAGTGACTCTCGGGGTTACAGAGTGACTCTCGGGGTAACAGAGTGACTCTCGGGGTTACAGAGAGACTCTTTGGGTAACAGAGTGACTCTCGGGGGTTACAGAGTGACTCTCGGGTTTACAGAGAGACTCTCGGGGTAACAGAGTGACTCTCGGGGTTACAGAGAGACTCTCAGGGTTACAGAGAGACTCTCGGGATTACAGAGTGACTCTCAGGGTTACAGAGTGACTCTCAGTGTAGCAGAGTGACTCTCGGGGTTACAGAGTGACTCTCGGGGTTACTGAGTGACTCTCGGGGTAACAGAGTGACTCTTGGGGTAACAGAGTGACTCTCGGGGTTACAGAGAGACTCTCGGGGTTACAGAGAGACTCTCGGGGTAACAGAGTGACTCTCGGGGTTACTGAGTGACTCTCGGGGTAGCTGAGTGACTCTCGGGTTTACAGAGAGACTCTCGGGGTTATAGAGTGACTCTCGTGGTTACAGAGAGACTCTCGGGGTTACAGAGTGACTCTCGGGGTTACAGAGTGACTCTCGGGGTAACAGAGTGACTCTCGGGGTAACAGAGAGACTCTCGGGGTAACAGAGAGACTCTCGGGGTAACAGAGTGACTCTCGGGGTAACAGAGTGACTCTCGGGGTAACAGAGTGACTCTCGGGGTTACAGAGAGACTCTCGGGGTTACAGAGTGACTCTCGGGGTAATAGAGTGACTCTCGGGGTGTAGTATAAATCTCTACTCGAGAATCACCATTTGGTAGACCTTTTGCTCATTCATGATAATTGTGCTTTGTGTTTCCTTCCTCTCCCAATTTATCTTTTAGATATTTAATATTGCTTCAAAGATTAACCCAACTGATCTGGAATTTTTAGAGGTTAGTTTTTAATATCCTTTCACTGATGAAAGAATGAATTTATTGTGATTTCTCTCCCATTTTCCAATAAAAGCACCTTTCTGCCCAGTTCTTCAATACTGGGGGTTTGACTGAGCAGGCGATTGGATTCATTCAAAGTCTTCTCGTTAAAATAGTTCAGTTATCCACGGCAACAAATCTTCTCAACCCCACGGAGGGCAGCGGGGAGCTCCAGGCTTCATTCCTGCCTTCTTTGACAGCGTGAGAAGGATTTTTCCTGCATCATTCCTGGTGTCTGCACCTGAGTTAGTTTAAATTCTCCCAGAGTGAGACTGATTGTCATTCCCACACAGAGCAGGAGATCACTTCTACCCACTGAGCTGGGCCAGGCCTGGACATTGCCAGACTTGACTCAGGTCACACGAATAACCTTACGGCAGGATTTAAACACACACTGAAGGCTACTGATGAATCTTTGACAATGACAGGGCCATTGTCAAAATGCCTCTGTCTGCTGAATGATAGACTTACAGTCCTGCTCAAATCCCTGGATTCAGACTTCCAGGAACTGTCCTGGTCAAATCCCGGGATTAAGACTTCCAGGAACTGTCCTGCTCAAATCCCTGGATTAAGACTTCCAGGAACTGTCCTGCTCAAATCCCTGGATTCAGACTTCCAGGAACTGTCCTGCTCAAATCCCTGGATTCAGACTTCCAGGAACCGTCCTGGTCAAATCCCTGGATTAAGACTTCCAGGAACAGTCCTGGTCAAATCCCTGGATTAAGACTCCCAGGAACTGTCCTGGTCAAATCCCTGGATTCAGACTTCCAGGAACAGTCCTGCTCAAATCCCTGGATTCAGACTTCCAGAAACTGTCCTGGTCAAATCCCTGGATTCAGACTTCCAGGAACAATCCTGCTCAAATCCCTGGATTAAGACTTCCAGGAACAGTCCTGCTCAAATCCCTGGATTCAGACTTCCAGAAACTGTCCTGGTCAAATCCCTGGATTCAGACTTCCAGGAACAGTCCTGCTCAAATCCCTGGATTAAGACTTCCAGGAACAGTCCAGGTCAAATTCCTGGATTAAGACTTCCAGGAACAGTCCTGGTCAAATCCCTGGATTCAGACTTCCAGGAACTGTCCTACTCAAATCCCTGGAATAAGACTTCCAGGAACTGTCCTGGTCAAATCCCTGGATTAAGACTTCCAGGAACAGTCTTCCCACAGCTCTTCTTGAAAGACAGGACAATAGATGTCCCTGTGTGGAATCAGGGCCATTCCCTTGACAGTCAGTCTCACTGGGTTGACAATCAGTGTTTGTACAACCCAGACTGAAGCATGGGATCATTGGGGTTACTGGGGCAAATGGGGGCAGAGTGAGAGAACCTTGTCACAGGGACGATTGACATCTTCTTTCTGCTTTTATTCCAGTTGTTTCTGGATGTGGCGCAAAAGGTTGGAAAGGTTCTGAACTTGGACCCCATTCAGGTATCGGATCCTTCATTGTTTCATTATCATTGAACTGTTAGGTGACAGGGAGAGAGTGGGAGAGGGAGACACATAAAAACTGGAGCCTACTGAGGAGTCGGGGACTTGCTGGCAGATAAATCTTCAACGTTTTGACACTCAAATGCCACAATTAGATGTTTTAGATCCTTTCTAATGCAATGATTCTTCATCGGGCTCTGCCCTGAAAAGGTAAGTTGACCATTACATGAATCAACAGTGTGTAAGTGTTAACATTACAGTACCTTTCCTAATGGAGCAGGAAATCTCAGACATTTGAAACTGTTGCAAGATGTGGTGGGAAACCTTCCTGTCCACTTTTAGTCTATGATTTAAATGTTTGAAGGTTAAAAATGAATCTGTTCCATTCCATTGATTGACAGACAGCACAGTAGCACAGTGGGTTAACGCTGCTGCCTCACAGTACGAGCGACCTGGGTTCAATTCTCAGCTTGGGTCACTGTCTGTGTGGAGGCTGCACATTCTCCCCGTGTCTGTGTGGGTTTCCTCTGGGTGCTCCAGTTTCCATCCACGTTCCAAAGATGTGCTGGTTCGGGTGGATTGGCCGTGCTAAATTGTCCCTTAGTGTCCAAAGATGTGTAGGTTAGGGGGGATTGTCCGTGCTAAATTGTCCCTTAGTGTCCAAAGATGTGTAGGTTAGGGGGGATTGGCCGTGCTAAATTGTCCCTTAGTGTCCAAAGATGTGTAGGTTAGGGTGGATTGGCCGTGCTAAACTGTCCCTTAGTGTACAAAGATGTGTAGGTTAGGGTGGATTGGCCATGCTAAATTGTCCCTTAGTGTCCAAAGATGTGTAGGTTAGGGTGGATTGGCCGTGCTAAATTGTCCCTTAGTGTCCAAAGATGTTTAGGTTAGGGTGGATTGGCCGTGCTAAATTGTCCCTTAGTGTCCAAAGATGTTTAGGTTTGGGTGGATTGGCCGTGCTAAATTGTCCCTTAGTGTCCAAAGATGTGTAGGTTAGGGTGGATTGGCCGTGCTAAATTGTCCCTTAATGTCCAAAGATGTGTAGGTTAGGGGGATTAGCGAGGTCTATACATGGATCCATGGGTCTAGGATCTGAGTAAAATGCTCTGTCGGTGAGTTTGTGTCGTTTCAATGAACCAAATGGCCTTCTGCACTGTCAGGATTCTTTGATTCTGTTCTCGAGTATCTGCTTTGAAATGTGAAATGATTTTTCGAGAATTTTCTATTTTGTGGGCAAAGTGTTATCTCTGGAGAGGATTCATGGTGGAAAGTGATCTGGGGGGTTGTACTGCAGGTTTGCTGCAGACTGAAAAGATTGAGGATGTGGACGTTAAGAAAGAGGATGTGTTGGAACGTTTAAATTCTATCAAGATGGATAAGTCGCCGGGACCGGATGGGATGTACCCCAGGTTACTGTGGGAGGTGAGGGAAGTGATTGCAGAGCCCCTGATGATGATCTTTGCATCATCGATGGAGACAGGAGAGGTTCCGGAGGATTGGAGGATTGCGGATGTGGTTCCTATTTTAAAGAAAGGGAACAGGGATAACCCGGGAAATTACCGAGCGGTGAGTCTGACCTCAGTGGTTGGTAAGTTGATGGAGAGGATTCTGAAGGACAGGATTTATGAGCATTTAGAGAAGTTTAGAATGATCAGAAATAGCACGGCTTTGTCAAGGGCAGGTCGTGCCTTCCGAACCTAGTTGAGTTCTTTGAGAATGTGACTGAACACATTGATGAAGGAAGAGCGGTGGATGTGGTTTACATGGACTTCAGCAAGGCGTTTGATAAGGTCCCCCATGCAAGACTTCTTGAGAAGGTGAGAGGGCATGGGATCCAAGGGGCTGTGGCCTTGTGGATCCAGAACTGGCTTGCCCGCAGAAGGCAGAGAGTGGTTGTGGATGGGTCTTTTTCTGCATGGAGGTCGGTCACCAGTGGAGTGCCCCAGGGATCTGTTCTAGGACCCTTGCTGTTTGTAATTTTCATAAATGACCTGGATGAGGAAGTGGAGGGATGGATTAGTAAGTTTGCCAATGACACGAAGGTTGGTGGTGTTGTGGATAGTCTGGAGGGTCGTCAGAAGTTGCAGCATGACATAGATAGGATGCAAGACTGGGCGGAGAAGTGGCAGATGGACTTCAACCATGTGTAGTGGTCCATTTTGGCAGGACCAATGGGATGAAGGAGTACAATATCAAGAGTAGGAGACTTAGCAGTGTTGAGGAGGAGAAGGACCTTGGGGTCCGGGTCCATAGGACTCTTAAATCGGCCTCACAGGTGGAGGATGTGGTCAAGAAGGCGTATGGTGTACTGGCCTTCATTAATCGAGGGATTGAGTTTAGGAGTCGGGAGGTAACGCTGCAACTTTATAAGACCCTTGTCAGACCCCACTTGGAGTACTGGGCGCAGTTCTGGTCGCCTCACTACAGGAAGGATGTGGAAGCTATTGAGAGGGTGCAGAGGAGATTTACAAGGATGTTGCCTGGATTGGGAGGCATGCCTTATGAAGATAGGTTGAGGGAGCTGGGACTCTTCTCCCTGGAGAGACAAAGGTTGAGAGGCGACCTGATAGAAGTTTATAAAATGTTGAGAGGAATAGATAGGGTGGATTCTCGGAGGCTATTTCCCCGGGCTGAAATGGTCGCTACGAGAGGACACAGGTTTAAGGTGCTGGGGAGCGGGTACAGAGGAGATGTCAGGGGTAAGTTTTTCACTCAGAGGGTGGTGAGTGAGTGGAATCGGCTGCCGTCGGTGGTGGTGGAGGCGAACTCGCTGGGGTCTTTTATGAGTACATGGGATTTAATGGGATTGAGGGTTATAGATAGACCTAGTAGGTAGGGATAGGATCGGCGCAACTTGTGGGCCGAAGGGCCTGTTTGTGCTGTAGTGTTCCATGTTCTAAAAGCAGCAAGTCGCCCCTGGTGTTACCAGCAAGATATGGCATCGTATTTTCAGGCACGTTTTTAAACACTAAAGATTTTCCTGAGCTTGCTGCTGTGCCTGTGGTGGTCTCACTCTGACCCATCCATCTCAGTATAACATGAACTCAT
The DNA here is from genome assembly GCF_965287045.1 of Carcharhinus amblyrhynchos. Classification (NCBI taxonomy): domain Eukaryota; kingdom Metazoa; phylum Chordata; class Chondrichthyes; order Carcharhiniformes; family Carcharhinidae; genus Carcharhinus; species Carcharhinus amblyrhynchos. Next base: position 84,381 of record NW_027649967.1, read on the forward strand.
CACCCAGGTGGAAGCTACGGCTGCCGTGAGCTTTTCAGAGGGAGCACACACCAGAATGCTGAGCTCTATGCGGTGATTTGCCTCAGGACTGAGTTATCTCTCAGCAGCTGGAGCTACAAAGACAGAGTTAGGAACATCAGGAAGGAATGTCAACATTTCTCCGTGGACTGCAAGACTGATTCCCAATGCTGTCTGTCAAGGAGATGGTGCTAGCACTCGAGGCAACCAGGCCAACACTACAGGAGCTACAGCAGACACCTTGGTGTAGGATGTTCATTCCAATGTGAGCTATGTTCACTGCAGGGCCCTGAACTCCATGCTACAGGGCATCAACTGTATGGTGCAGGCACTAGTGGGCATCCATGAGTGCCAACGATGGGGAGGGGGATTCTAAATCTCACTCCAGCAGCTCCTCTTGGCCAAGGAGAAACCCAGGGAGTTTTGAGCTGGTGCAGAGCCTGGGGCCTTCCACTCTGGGGGTGTCCTCTCTCTGTGATCCATAGAGCCCCAGCCCCGCACACCGAGGAGAGACATACTCCCACAGCCACGCAACTGAAAGCAGGCTGGGGTCTCCAGGCCTTGGTGTCCAGACGATATCCACCAGAGTCACCTAAGGAGCGGGGGTTGGTAGGCAGCAATTTCAGGAATGGCCACCCTGCATTGAGCCTCAGTGCCCATCCTGGTCCTGGTCACATTGAAACAAGATGCTATCGGGGCGAATCCTCCGTCCCATTCAGGCCCTTCAGATCACCCGACTTTGTCAAAACATTTAACGTTTATCTGTCACCAAGTCTCCTCAGCAGGCTTCTCCCAGTACTCACAACTTTCCAAGCAGCTCATCTCTTTTCACCAGCACACAGAAATAATCTGGAAAAGGATATTCAAATTTTCTATGATTCTCACAGTGGTGACCTTGACTTCAGAAGGCCTTCAACATCTGGCACGTAGGAGGCTTTCAAGTGGAAGTTGATAGGGATTCAGGACTGGCACATTCCTGCAAGGAGGAAGGATAAGTATGGCAAGTTTTGGGAACCTTGGATAACGAGAGATATTGTGAGCTGAGTCAAAGAGAGAAAGGAAGCTTTTGTCAAGGATAGGAGGCTGGGAACACACAAAGCAAGTGTAGAATACAAGGAACGTAGAAAGAAACTTAAGCAAAGAGTAAGGAGGCTAAAAGGGGTCACAAAAAAATACTGGCCAGCAGGATTAAGGAAAATCCCAAGGCTTTTTATACATATAAAAAGCAAGAAGGTCGCCAGGGAGAGGGTTGGCCCACTCAACGACAGGAAGGGAATCTATGCAAGGAGCCAGAGGGAATGGGCGAGTACCTTGCATCAGTATTCACCAAAGAGAAGGACTTAATGAGTCTGGAAAAGGGTGTGTAGATAGTTTGAGTCATGTTGAGATCAAACAGGAGGTAGTATTGGAGTTCTTGAGAAACATTAAGGTTGACAAGTCCCCTGATGGGGATATACCCCAGAATACCGAGAGAGGCAAGGGAGGAAATTGCTGGGGCCTTGAGAGAAATCTTTGTATCCTCACTGGTTACAGGGGAGATACACAGAGTAAGGAGTCTCAGAACACCGGGTTAGAGTCCGACTAGTTTATGTGATAGTAAACTCACAAGCTTTAGGAAACGGTGTTCCTTTACCTGACAGCCTTTCTCTCCCTACACCAGGGATTCCCCCTCGTGTCCTCTTTGACACCCTCCTTATCAGAGGAGATGTGCCACTTGTCCATCTCCTCCTCTGCCAGCCCCTTGCCCTGTTGCAAGGTCAGGTTATGGAGGGTGCAGATCACAACAATGTGTGAAACTGTCTGGGTGTTATACTGGACGGATCCACCTGACCAGTCCAGGCACTGGAACCATACCTTCAGGATGCTGATTGTCTGCTCTAAAACCTCATTGGAACAGGTCTCTGCTGCACTCTGTCTCAGCACAGGCATCATCAGCCATATCTTCCTCAAAAGGCAGCGGAAGCAAAGACTTTGAATATTTTTAAGGCAGAGCTAGATTCACCATTTGTTCAGGGGATTGGCAGGAATGTGGGGTTGAGGTTACAATCAGATCAGATACAATCTTACTGAATGGGGGAGCAGGACTCAAAGGGCTGAGTGGCCTACTCTTGCTCCGAAAGGCCCCTCCTGCACCTTGTTTGTGAGTTTGTATGTGTGGTTTGTATGTTCATATATCACGTACCACACAATCTTCGTACTCGAGTGATCTCTGTCCACCAAAGACTCAGCAAGAAATGGCCATGCTGATGCTATAAACTTTAGGGAGTTCAGTCCTTTTGTGAAACAGCGTCAATAACATTTGGTAAAGGAGAAACCCCCAACAAAGATTGGTTTGAGACTTACTCAGCAAAGATGACAGTTGTTATTGAAGCAAAAAGCAAGTTCTGTATGATACACAGAATAAAGCCAGAAGCTGGAATACTGTATGACTTGAAAATATGAAACAATTCTGTACAAACAACATTGGATCAACCTGTGAAAGTGGAAATATATTTACAAAGGAACCAAACTTTCATTCTACCATCACCAATGTTGTCCCCCCTGCAGTTGGCAGATGATAAAGTATTCACCAAACTCCCGCTGAGTTGAACAGTCGTGTGAACTGTACTCCTGTGTTACAGAATGTGATGGGAGAGTGTGCACTCTACTCTCGCTCCACAGATTGTAATAATAGTTTAAATGTTCAACTCACAAACTCACCAATTATTTACCCTTTGATACTTTCATTCCCTGCATAAAAACTCAAGATGTGGAGATGCCGGTGTTGGACTGGGGTAAACACAGGGAGAAATCTCACAACACCAGATTGAAGTCCAACAGGTTTATTTGGTAGCACGAGCTTGTGTTAGTGTCTTGAGGACAAGCTTGTGCTATTAATTAAACCTGTTGGACTTTAACCTGGTGTTGTAAAAATCTCAAACCAGGCTTTCAGTAAACACACCATCGACTGATTTATTATAAAACAAATTGATTGTTAAACAATTTAGAACGGGTTAACATACAAGCTGTGGTTTCGAAGTTGAATAATTTTCCCCCTTACTCGCAGGCAGACATAAAACAGGGCAAAACAAATGCTGTCCCTTGCAGACTACAAAGTACAGGTACTGTTAAGGCACAGATCACAAACCCCAAACTGTTTTGAAGCCTGACGAGACCCCCACAGTTTCTCTATTTTTGCATCAGTGTGAGGAGATGGTGTTTCACTCCAGGTGTGATTCTACTGACCCACCAGGAAGCTTTTATCAAAACAAACTTTATTTAACAATGTGTAACTAAACATGATGAGATACAATTCTTATCGTAACTGCTGACCTAGAATCACAGAGGTTTACAGCACGGAAACAGGCCCTTCGACCCAACTTCTCCATGCCGCCCATATTTTTTTCAAACTTCTGAGCTCATCCCAATTGCCCGCGTTTGTCCCATATCCCTCTAAACCCATCGTACCCATGTAACTGTCTGAATGTTTTTTAAAAGATAAAATTGTACCCATCTCTACTACTGCCTCTGGCAGCTCATTCCAGACACTCACCACCCTCTGTGTGAAAAAATTGCCCCTCTGGGCCCTTCTGTATCTCTCCCCTCTCACCTTAAACCTCTGCCCTCTAGTTTTAGACTCCCCTACCTTTGGGGAAAAGATATTGACTATCTCGCTGATCTGTGCCCCTCATTATTTTATAGACCTCTATAAGATCACCCCTCTACACTCCAGAGACAAAAGTCCCAGTCTATCCAGCTTCTCCTTATAACTCAATCCATCAAGTCCCGGTAACATCCTAGTAAATCTTTTCCTGCACTCTTTCTAGTTTAATAATATCATTTCTATAATAGGGTGACCAGAACTGTACACAGTATTTCCAAGTGTGGCCTAACCAATGTCTTGTACAACTTCAACAAGACGTCCCAACTCCTGTATTCTGACCGATGAAACCAAGCATGCCCAATGCCTTCTTCACCGCTCTGTCCACCACTTTCAAGGAGCTATGAACCTGTCCCCCTGGATCTCTTTTAACTCTCCCCAACGCCCTACCATTAACTGAGTAAGTCCTGCCCTGGTTCAATCGACCAAAATGCATCACCTCACATTTGTCTACATTAAACTCCTTCTGCCATTGGTCAGCCCACTGGCCCAACTGATCAAGATCCGTTGCAATTGGAGAGAACTTTCTTCACTGTCCACTCTGCCACCAATCTTGGTGTCATCTGCAAACTTATTCACCATGACCCCTACATTCTCATCCAAATCATTAATATAAATGACAACAGTGGGCCCAGCACTGATCCCTGAGGCTGGTCACAGGCCTCCAGTTTGAAAAACAACCCTCTACAATCACCCTCTGGCTTCTGTTAAGAAGCCAATTTTGTCTCCATTTAGATCCCTCACCCTGGATCCCGTGAGATTTAACCTTATGCAATAACCTACCATGCAGTACCTTGTCAAAGGCCTTGCTAAAGTCCATGTAGACAACATCAACCGCACTGCCCTCATCTACCTTCCTGGTTACCCCTTCAAAAAACTCTATCAAATTTGTGAGAGATGATTTTCTGCTCACAAAGCCATGCTGACTGTCCCTAATCAGTACTTGCATCTCTACATGCCTGTAGATCCTGTCTCTTCCAATAATTTACCCACTACAGATGTGAGGCTCCCTGCCCTGTAGTTCCCAGGCTTTTCCCTTGCAGCCCTTTCTAAACAAAGGCACAACATTTGCCACTCTCCAATCTCTAGGCACCTCACCCGTGACCTACCTCTATCAGATTCAATTTAAGCAATATTCCTTTTAGGGACTTGAAACCCCTCTTCAAAATCAGTTCACACCACAGGCTTACATACTACTACTTGGGCTGCCAGTCCACAAGACACTCGAACATCCCTGGGGAGATAGACAGGGGGAGAGACCTATTTCTCCCAGCAGGTCCCAAACAGCAACCTTGAGAGAGAGAGAGAGACACCTCTTGTTTGCTTCAAGTTTATTCGTGTCACAAGTAGGCTGACATTAACACTGCAATGAAGTCACTGCAAAAATCCCTTGTTGCCACACTCTGGTGCCTGTTCGGGTACTCTGAGGGAGAGTTTAACATGGCCAATGCATCTAACCAGCACAGTGGGAGGAAACAGAGCACCCGGAGGAAACCCACACAGACATGGGGAGAACGTGCACATTCTGCTCAGACAGTGACCTGAGCCAGGGATTGAACCCAGGTCCCTGGCGCTGTGAAGCAGCAGTGCTAACCCACTGTACCTGTAAGCCTAGCTCCTCCCCTTAAGCGCCTAATTATATCATTCAATCAAATCAAAATCCTACTCTGGAAATCCAGAAAAAAACCCAAATCAACAAAATTGCATTAACTCAGATGAATGCAAACACATCCCTGACTAAAATCAATCTGTTGTAGGTAAAATAATACCTCTGAGACTGTTAGTGAGTCAAAATACAGTGGTGTTTATTTCAAAACTCTGGGGTTTATTCCAGAATTTTGGGAGAAGTAGGACTACCAAATTCTCATCGAACACAAACACAAGTGGGCATTTATACATCATGAGTCTTAGTGTCAATCACAGTTCCAAGTTTCCCATTCCAGCCAGAACTCCGGGTCTTCCTTCCTGGGTTGTGATACAGCCCCAGATTTAATCATGATTCACAGTCCAGCTGGCAGCTGCAGTCGTGACACACGGTCATGATTCAAAACCTTTCTGCAGCAATACCGGCATCCCTGCCTTTGAAGTTACTTGTGTGTTCGTGGCTGTCCCAGCAGGACTCTTCCTGTTAAAAGCCGATATCGTAACAATGTCCAACTAACACAAAGAGGTAAGATTCACAAAGTCTACAAAATAACAGTCACATTAAACGATCTGTCTCCATACAAATGAAAGTTAAAGCATGTAACACATGAACAAATAACTTATATTAATGCCAGGAACAGTATAAGCTAAAGGAGATCAGTCATGATGAAGGGTTATGTTTATGACAGATTCTAGGTACAAGATTCATTAACCCTTTCCCTTCAGGGACAAAATGCATTCACCCTTTCCTGGCTTCAAATCACAGGAAAAAGTCTCACTCACCTGAAGAAGGAGCGGTGCTCTGAAAGCTTGTGATACCAGATAAATCTGATGGACTTTAACCTGGTGTTCTGGGGCTTCTTACTGTGTTCACCCCAGTCCAACTCCAGCGTCTCCACAGTATAAAATCAATCATTCTCTGCATGTAGGCTGCCTGGTGCAAACAAATTGGCACCGTGAAAAACAGCCAAATTTGAAACATACACCACACCAGAAACATAACGGAAGAACATTCCTTAAAGGCACAGTATGATCACTATTATATTTTTATAATTTAAAAAAAGGAAATAAATTATATTGAACATTTAAAATAGTGCCTGTGTCCCTCCCTCTCGATGTCACTCTGTGTGTGTGTGTGTGTGTGTGTGTGTGTGTGTCTCTCTCTGTCTACGTGTCTCTGTCTCTCCCCCACAATCTCTGGCTGGAATTCTCCCAAAGAAAATTCAAAGTGTCGACTTTGCAGGAAAACTGGAGTGATTCCTGCTGTTTTTTTTCAGTGGGAGTTCACACTAGAATCTCCCTCACTCTGTGCACCACAGAGGCCACCAGCATGAATATCAGTAGATATCAGAGAACGAGGCTGATTCCCACCGGAGAGGATGAAATCAGTGTGCTGAGCGGGGCCACTGCGCATGTGCTGATCTGTCAATGCTGAGATTGGTGCATGTGCAGTGGGTCCTGCACTAACACCCATGCAATGTCACTCCCCCATGGCCTGATCGCTGGCCCTCTGACCACTTCTGGGCCCAGTTCCAATCCCGCTCCCACCCCTGCAATCCTGCCCCCAAACCCCCCACCTACAAAATCGCTGGTCCGACCTCCACTAATCTCTAAGCAGAGTGTCAGTGGGACAGCCCCACAGCCACCGACTGGCCCACCAGGTCCAGCCTCAAAGCCCTGCCCTTCAGCCCAACCCCAAACCTGATGGGCAGTGCCAAACTACCCCCTGGGCACGAGTACGTTCCTTCCTTGCCATGGGGCACAGGATGGCAGTGCCAAGGTGCCAATACCCAGGGGGGCACCCGCACACTGTCCCCCCCCCTCCCCGTCACCCGAGGATCCCTGATTGTTCCCCCACTTCTCTCCAGCGGGGACAGACAGTGAGTTAGCCGAAAGCGGGGAGTGAGTTATCCCTGCTGCAGTGAACCTCTTTGAGGGGGGGAGGAAGAGACGGGTGGTCATGCAGATTTCGGTCCCAGACCTGCAAATAAAATTCAATCCCATCCATGTGTATTTGAATGATTTCCCTGCCTCCCGGCCAATTTCCAGACATATCAACTCCCCACCAGTGCTGGGAGGGGCGAGCGGGGTGCAAACACTGTGAATGACTGCGGGGAGATGGAAGGAATTCTGCCTCTGTCTCTCCCTCACCACGTACACATTCTCTCTCTCCCTCACACACTCACTTCTTTCCATTCGAAAGGTGGTTTGATGCAGGCAGCGATTGAAAATGGCCATTCCTTCTTTCACTGTGAAAAATCGTGTTCACACAAATTTTAACTATCCATTTCCTCTTGGAGCAGCATTTGGATATCCTAATCCGTGACTGGGATAGAGACGACACACATGGCAAACAGGCTGGAAGGAAATACCTGGATGGAACACGACAGGTAAAGCTGCTGTTAGATATGGGGTTACTGAGTAATCGTGTCATCAGTACAGATACAGTCAGTAACACAGGGTGCTGGGGGGGAGAGAGGGGTTACTGAGTGACAGTGTGAGGGAGCTGGATTAACATCAGTACAGATACAGTCAGTAACACAGGGTGCTGGGGGGGAGAGAGGGGTTAGTGAGTGACAGTGTGAGGAAGCTGGATTAACATCAGTACAGATACAGTCAGTAACACAGGGTGCTGGGGGGGGGGGGAGAGAGGGGTGACTGAGTGACAGTGTGAGGGAGCTGGATTAACATCAGTACAGATACAGTCAGTAACACAGGGTGCTGGGGGGGGGAGAGAGGGGTTACTGAGTGACAGTGTGAGGGAGCTGGATTAACATCAGTACAGATACAGTCAGTAACACTGGGTGCTGGGGGGGGGAGAGAGGGGTTACTGAGTGACAGTGTGAGGGAGCTGGATTAACATCAGTACAGATACAGTCAGTAACACAGGGTGCTGGGGGGGTAGAGAGGGGTTACTGAGTGACAGTGTGAGGGAGCTGGATTAACATCAGTACAGATACAGTCAGTAACACAGGGTGCTGGGGGGGAGAGAGGGGTTACTGAGTGACAGTGTGAGGGAGCTGGATTAACATCAGTACAGATACAGTCAGTAACACAGGGTGCTGGGGGAGGAGAGAGGGGTTACTGAGTGACAGTGTGAGGGAGCTGGATTAACATCAGTACAGATACAGTCAGTAACACAGGGTGCTGGGGGGGGAGAGAGGGGTTACTGAGTGACAGTGTGAGGGAGCTGGATTAACATCAGTACAGATACAGTCAGTAACACAGGGTGCTGGGGGGGAGAGAGGGGTTACTGAGTGACAGTGTGAGGGAGCTGGATTAACATCAGTACAGATACAGTCAGTAACACAGGGTGCTGGGGTGAGAGAGGGGTTACTGAGTGACAGTGTGAGGGAGCTGGATTAACATCAGTACAGATACAGTCAGTAACACACGGTGCTGGGGGGGAGAGAGGGGTTACTGAGTGACAGTGTGAGGGAGCTGGATTAACATCAGTACAGATACAGTCAGTAACACAGGGTGCTGGGGTGAGAGAGGGGTTACTGAGTGACAGTGTGAGGGAGCTGGATTAACATCAGTACAGATACAGTCAGTAACACAGGGTGCTGGGGGGAGAGAGGGGTTACTGAGTGACAGTGTGAGGGAGCTGGATTAACATCAGTACAGATACAGTCAGTAACACAGGGTGCTGGGGGAGAGGGGTTACTGAGTGACAGTGTGAGGGAGCTGGATTAACATCAGTACAGATACAGTCAGTAACACAGGGTGCTGGGGGAGAGGGGTTACTGAGTGACAGTGTGAGGGAGCTGGATTAACATCAGTACAGATACAGTCAGTAACACAGGGTGCTGGGGGGGGAGAGAGGGGTTACTGAGTGACAGTGTGAGGGAGCTGGATTAACATCAGTACAGATACAGTCAGTAACACAGGATGCTTGGGGGGGAGAGGGGTTACTGAGTGACAGTGTGAGGGAGCTGGATTAACATCAGTACAGATACAGTCAGTAACACAGGGTGCTGGGGGGAGAGAGGGGTTACTGAGTGACAGTGTGCGGGATCTGCATTGATGTTGGGCAGTGAGAGTCGGAGCTTCTCATTATTTTCAAATTTTTATTGACAGAAATTTGCAAAACCCAAGAAGTCCCAGCCGTTGATCGTGGCGGAACTATCAAAGGCTCAGTGCTTTTTGCTTCCACACCCAGGAGAAGCGATTGCTCACAGTTCGACAGGGCACATGGAAGGCAAGTGATTGAATGCATTTTCCCAGAGGGGGAAAGGGCAGTGTATCTAACGCACTGTGACACCCGGTCCCAGAGAGGGGGAAAGGACAGTGTATCTAACGCACTGTGACACCCGGTCCCAGAGAGGGGGAAAGGACAGTGTATCTAATGCACTGTGACACCCGGTCCCAGAGAGGGGGGAAAGGACAGTGTATCTAACGCACTGTGACACCCGGTCCCAGAGTGGGGGAAAGGACAGTGTATCTAACGCACTGTGATACCCGGTCCCAGAGAGGGGGAAAGGACAGTGTATCTAACGCACTGTGACACCCGGTCCCAGAGTGGGGGAAAGGACAGTGTATCTAATGCACTGTGACACCCGGTCCCAGAGATGGGGAAAGGACAGTGTATCTAACGCACTGTGATACCCGGTCCCAGAGTGGGGGAAAGGACAGTGTATCTAACGCACTGTGACACCCGGTCCCAGAGAGGGGGAAAGGACAGTGTATCTAACGCACTGTGACACCCGGTCCCAGAGGGGGAAAGGACAGTGTATCTAACGCACTGTGACACCCGGTCCCAGAGGGGGCGAAAGGACAGTGTATCTAACGCACTGTGACACCCGGTCCCAGAGTGGGGGAAAGGACAGTGTATCTAACGCACTGTGACACCTGGTCCCAGAGGGGGTGAAAGGACAGTGTATCTAACGCACTGTGACACCCGGTCCCAGAGAGGGGGAAAGGACAGTGTATCTAACGCACTGTGACACCCGGTCCCAGAGTGGGGGAAAGGACAGTGTATCTAACGCACTGTGACACCTGGTCCCAGAGGGGGTGAAAGGGCAGTGTATCTAACGCACTGTGACACCCGGTCCCAGAGTGGGGAAAGGACAGTACATCTAACGCACTGTGACACCCGGTCCCAGAGAGGGGGGAAAGGACAGTGTATCTAACGCACTGTGACACCCGGTCCCAGAGAGGGGGGAAAGGACAGTGTATCTAACGCACTGTGACACCCGGTCCCAGAGAGGGGGGAAAGGACAGTGTATCTAACGCACTGTGACACCCGGTCCCAGAGAGGGGGGAAAGGACAGTGTATCTAACGCACTGTGACACCCGGTCCCAGAGAGGGGGAAAGGACAGTGTATCTAACGCACTGTGACACCCGGTCCCAGAGAGGGGGAAAGGACAGTGTATCTAACGCACTGTGACACCCGGTCCCAGAGTGGGGGAAAGGACAGTGTATCTAACGCACTGTGATACCCGGTCCCAGAGGGGGAAAGGACAGTGTATCTAACGCACTGTGACACCCGGTCCCAGAGGGGGGGAAAGGACAGCGTATCTAACGCACTGTGACACCCGGTCCCAGAGTGGGGGAAAGGACAGTGTATCTAACGCACTGCGACATCTGGTCCCAGAGTGGGGGGAAAGGACAGTGTATCTAACGCACTGTGACACGGTCGGTGCTGGGGCCTCAGCTATTTACCATTTATATAGATGATCTGGAGGAGGGAACCGAGTGCAGGGTGTCGAAATTTGCTGATGACACCAAGATTGGGGGAAAGGCAAATTGTGCGGAGGGTGTGGAGAGTCTGCAGAAGGATCTAGATAGGCTGGGCGAATGGGCCAGGAAATGGCAAATGGAATTTAATGTTGGCAAGTGTGAGGTGGTCCACTTTGGTAGGAATAATGGTAGGAAGGACTATTACTTACGTGGCGAAAAACTGCAGCAGGCGACGGTGCAGAGGGACCTCGGGGTCCTTGTGCATGAGTCGCAAAAACCCAGCTTGCAGGTGCAGCAGGTGGTCAGGAAGGCGAATGGGATGCTGGCCTTCATAGCGAGGGGGATTGAATATAAAAGTAGGGAGGTCTTGCTGCAGCTGTATAGGGCATTGGTGAGGCCGCAGCTGGAGTACTGTGTGCAGTTTTGGGTGCCGCACCTGCGCAAGGATATTTTGGCCCTGGAGGGAGTGCAGAGGAGGTTTACTAGGCTGATACCGGAGTTGAGGGGATTGAGCTATGAGGAGAGGCTGAATAAACTACGCTTGTACTCGTTAGAGTTTAGAAGAATGAGAGGAGATCTCATTGAGACATATAAGATGATGAATGGGATGGATAGGATAGAGGTGGAGAGACTCTTCCCGCTCAAAAAAGACAGTAGGACTAGGGGGCACAGCCTCAAGATAAAGGGGGGGCAGTTTAGAACGGAGTTGAGGAGGAACTTCTTCACTCAAAGGGTGGTGAATCTCTGGAATTCTCTGCCCGTTGAAGTGGTGGAGGCTGCCTCGCTAAATATTTTTAAGAAGCGGGTTGATGGGTTTTTGATAAGAGAGGGGATTAAGGGTTATGGGGAGAGGGCGGGAAAGTGGAACTGAGCCACAACAGATCAGCCATGATCTTATTGAATAGCGGGGCAGGCTCGAAGGGCCAGATGGCCTACTCCTGCTCCTATTTCTTATGTTCTTACACCCGGTCCCAGAGGGGAAAGGACAGTGTATCTAACGCACTGTGACACCCGGTCCCAGAGAGGGAAAGGACAGTGTATCTAACGCACTGTGACACCCGGTCCCAGAGAGGGGGAAAGGACAGTGTATCTAACGCACTGTGACACCCGGTCCCAGAGAGGGGGAAAGGACAGTGTATCTAACGCACTGTGACACCCGGTCCCAGAGAGGGGGAAAGGACAGTGTATCTAACGCACTGTGACACCCGGTCCCAGAGAGGGAAAGGACAGTGTATCTAACGCACTGTGACACCCGGTCCCAGAGAGGGGGAAAGGACAGTGTATCTAACGCACTGTGACACCCGGTCCCAGAGAGGGGGAAAGGACAGTGTATCTAACGCACTGTGACACCCGGTCCCAGAGAGGGGGAAAGGACAGTGTATCTAACGCACTGTGACACCCGGTCCCAGAGTGGGGGAAAGGACAGTGTATCTAACGCACTGTGACACCCGGTCCCAGAGAGGGGGAAAGGACAGTGTATCTAACGCACTGTGACACCCGGTCCCAGAGTGGGGGAAAGGACAGTGTATCTAACGCACTGTGATACCCGGTCCCAGAGAGGGGGAAAGGACAGTGTATCTAACGCACTGTGACACCCGGTCCCAGAGTGGGGGAAAGGACAGTGTATCTAACGCACTGTGACACCCGGTCCCAGAGAGGGGGAAAGGACAGTGTATCTAACGCACTGTGACACCCGGTCCCAGAGAGGGGGAAAGGACAGTGTATCTAACGCACTGTGACACTCGATCCCAGAGTGGGGGAAAGGTCAATGTATCTGAATTTCCCTTTGCTCCCTTTCAGAAATGACACCACGATTCAAACATTACCTGGTGGATTACTTTCGTTGTATCTTGGATTCTCTGCCAATGTGTGGACGGAGGGACATGTCCGGATCGGTCCTGACCTGTAGTCAGTTGTTCAATCGGCTAATGGTATTTCTTTAGTTTCCTGTGTGTTTATCTTTGTGAGTTTGAGAGTTTGTGTCTGTCTCTCTGTCTCTGAATATTCCTTTGCTGTTCATTTGCCTTTGCTTTGGGATACTGGATTCAGCACTTGCGTTCCATTTCCGTGTATCAGTGCCAATATTGACACTAAGCTCACACTTCTTTTGTTGCTCCCGTGTGCTCCTGTATCTGACCAGTGATTATGGGCTTTCTTTTTAGTTATCTCATCTTGCCTTCACATTCCAGGCTGGTCCAGAATTATTGTCCATCCCTAATTGCCCCTTAAGGTGCTGGTGAATGAAACAGCTTCTTGCAGTCATGTAGGTCCACCCACAGTGCTGTTAGGGAGGGACGTTGAGGATTCTGACCCCAGTGATAGCTGGGGAACGGCACATATGTTTCAGAGTCGGGATGGTGTGTTGGGGGGGCCTTGGAGCGGGAACGTACAGGCAGTGGGTGTTCCCCAAGTGTCTGCTGCACGCCCCCCCCCATGTCATTCTGGGTGGGTAGAGGTGGTGGGTTTGGAAGGGGCTGTGGAAGGAGCCTTGGCGAGTCGCTGTGGGGCATCTTGTAGACGGTACGGTGGAGGGAGTGGGTGTTTGTGGTTAGTGTGTCGATCGAGCAGGGAGGGGGGAGTGGGGGCTCCTTTATCCTGGACGATGGGACAGGCTTTCGGAACGGCTCCGGTGGGGGGGCATCAGGAGGTGAGTTACTCTCCACAGAATTCCCAGCCTCTGACCTGCTCTGGGAGACACAGTATTGATATGGCTGGGACCCCGTTCAGTTTCTGGGCAATGGGAACCCTCCCCCAGGATGCTGATGCTGGGGTTGTTGGGGGGTGGGGGGATTAGCACTGGGAATACCGTTGAATATTAAGGGAGGAGATGGTTAGTATCTGAACTGTATACTTTAGTACTGGTATCACATGGACAAGACAGGACTAGAGAGACACTGGGTCACAGTGAGAGGGGAGAGACACTGGGTCACAGTGAGAGGGGAGAGAGACACTGGGTCACAGTGAGAGGGGAGAGACACTGGGTCACAGTGAGAGGGGAGAGAGACACTGGGTCACAGTGAGAGGGGAGAGAGACACTGGGTCACAGTGAGAGGGGAGAGAGACACTGGGTCACAGTGAGAGGGGAGTGAGACACTGGGTCACAGTGAGAGGGGAGAGAGACACTGGGTCACAGTGAGAGGGGAGAGAGACACTGGGTCACAGTGAGAGGGGAGAGAGACACTGGGTCACAGTGAGAGGGGAGAGAGACACTGGGTCACAGTGAGAGGGGAGAGAGACACTGGGTCACAGTGAGAGGGGAGAGAGACACTGGGTCACAGTCAGAGGGGAGAGAGACACTGGGTCACAGTGAGAGGAGAGAGAGACACTGGGTCACAGTGAGAGGGGAGAGACACTGGGACACAGTGAGAGGGGAGAGAGACACTGGGTCACAGTGAGAGGGGAGAGAGACACTGGGTCACAGTGAGAGGGGAGTGAGACACTGGGTCACAGTGAGAGGGGAGAGAGACACTGGGTCACAGTGAGAGGGGAGAGAGACACTGGGTCACAGTGAGAGGGGAGAGAGACACTGGGTCACAGTGAGAGGGGAGAGAGACACTGGGTCACAGTGAGAGGGGAGAGAGACACTGGGTCACAGTGAGAGGGGAGAGAGACACTGGGTCACAGTCAGAGGGGAGAGAGACACTGGGTCACAGTGAGAGGAGAGAGAGACACTGGGTCACAGTGAGAGGAGAGAGAGACACTGGGTCACAGTGAGAGGGGAGAGATACTGGGTCACAGTCAGAGGGGACAGAGACACTGGGTCACAGTGAGGGGGGAGAGAGACACTGGGTCACAGTGAGAGGGGAGATAGACACTGGGTCACAGTGAGAGAGGAGAGACACTGGGTCACAGTGAGAGGGGAGAGAGACACTGGGTCACAGTGAGAGGGGAGAGAGACACTGGGTCACAGTGAGAGGGGAGAGACACTGGGTCACAGTGAGAGGGGAGAGAGACACTGGGTCACAGTGAGAGGGGAGAGAGACACTGGGTCACAGTGAGAGGGGAGAGAGACACTGAGTCACAGTGAGAGGGGAGAGAGACACTGGGTCACAGTGAGAGGGGGGAGAGACACTGGGTCACAGTGAGAGGGGGGAGAGACACTGGGTCACAGTGAGAGGGGAGAGAGACACTGGGTCACAGTGAGAGGGGAGAGAGACACTGGGTCACAGTGAGAGGGGAGAGACACTGGGTCACAGTGAGAGGGTAGAGAGACTGGGTCACAGTGAGAGGAGAGAGACACTGGGTCACAGTGAGAGGGGGGAGACACACTGGGTCACAGTGAGAGGGGAGAGAGACACTGGGTCACATTGAGAGGGGAGAGAGACACTGGGTCACAGTGAGAGGGGAGAGAGTCACTGGGTCACAGTGAGAGGAGAGAGTGACACTGGGTCACAGTGAGAGGGGAGAGACACTGGGTCACAGTGAGAGGGGAGAGAGACACTGGGTCACAGTGAGAGGGGAGAGAGACACTGGGTCACAGTGAGAGGGGAGAGATACTGGGTCACAGTCAGAGGGGACAGAGACACTGGGTCACAGTGAGGGGGGAGAGAGACACTGGGTCACAGTGAGAGGGGAGATAGACACTGGGTCACAGTGAGAGAGGAGAGACACTGGGTCACAGTGAGAGGGGAGAGAGACACTGGGTCACAGTGAGAGGGGAGAGAGACACTGGGTCACAGTGAGAGGGGAGAGACACTGGGTCACAGTGAGAGGGGAGAGAGACACTGGGTCACAGTGAGAGGGGAGAGAGACACTGGGTCACAGTGAGAGGGGAGAGAGACACTGGGTCACAGTGAGAGGGGGGAGAGACACTGGGTCACAGTGAGAGGGGGGAGAGACACTGGGTCACAGTGAGAGGGGAGAGAGACACTGGGTCACAGTGAGAGGGGAGAGAGACACTGGGTCACAGTGAGAGGGGAGAGAGACACTGGGTCACAGTGAGAGGGGAGAGAGACACTGGGTCACAGTGAGAGGGGAGAGAGACACTGGGTCACAGTGAGAGGCGAGAGAGACACTGGGTCACAGTGAGAGGGGAGAGGGACACTGGGTCACAGTGAGAGGGGCGAGAGAGACACTGGGTCACAGTGAGAGGGGAGAGAGATACTGGGTCACAGTGAGAGGAGAGAGACACTGGGTCACAGTGAGAGGGGAGAGAGACACTGGGTCACAGTGAGAGGGGGAGAGAGACACTGGGTCACAGTGAGAGACGAGAGAGACACTGGGTCACAGTGAGAGGAGAGAGACACTGGGTTACAGTGAGAGGAGAGAGAAAGACACTGGGTCACAGTGAGAGGAGAGAGAGACACTGGGTCACAGTGAGAGGAGAGAGACACTGGGTCACAGTGAGAGGAGAGAGACACTGGGTCACAGTGAGAGGGGGGAGACACACTGGGTCACAGTGAGAGGGGAGAGAGACACTGGGTCACAGTGAGAGGGGAGAGAGTCACTGGGTCACAGTGAGAGGAGAGAGTGACACTGGGTCACAGTGAGAGGGGAGAGACACTGGGTCACAGTGAGAGGGGAGAGAACTGAGTCACAGTGAGAGGGGAGAGAGACACTGGGTCACAGTGAGAGGGGAGAGAGACACTGGGTCACAGTGAGAGGGGAGAGAGACACTGGGTCACAGTGAGAGGCGAGAGAGACACTGGGTCACAGTGAGAGGGGAGAGGGACACTGGGTCACAGTGAGAGGGGGGAGAGAGACACTGGGTCACAGTGAGAAGGAGAGAGACACTGGGTCACAGTGAGAGGGGGGAGAGAGACACTAGGACACAGTGAGAGTGGGGAGAGACACTGGGTCACAGTGAGATGGGAGAGAGACACTGGGTCACAGTGAGAGGGGAGAGAGACACTGGGTCACAGTGAGAGGGGAGAGAGACACTGGGTCACAGTGAGAGGCGAGAGAGACACTGGGTCACAGTGAGAGGGGAGAGGGACACTGGGTCACAGTGAGAGGGGGGAGAGAGACACTGGGTCACAGTGAGAGGCGAGAGAGACACTGGGTCACAGTGAGAGGGGAGAGGGACACTGGGTCACAGTGAGAGGGGGGAGAGAGACACTGGGTCACAGTGAGAAGGAGAGAGACACTGGGTCACAGTGAGAGGGGGGAGAGAGACACTGGGACACAGTGAGAGTGGGGAGAGACACTGGGTCACAGTGAGATGGGAGAGAGACACTGGGTCACAGTGAGAGGGGAGAGAGATACTGGGTCACAGTGAGAGGGGAGAGAGACACTGGGTCACAGTGAGAGGCGAGAGAGACACTGGGTCACAGTGAGAGGGGAGAGGGACACTGGGTCACAGTGAGAGGGGGGAGAGAGACACTGGGTCACAGTGAGAAGGAGAGAGACACTGGGTCACAGTGAGAGGGGGGAGAGAGACACTGGGACACAGTGAGAGTGGGGAGAGACACTGGGTCACAGTGAGATGGGAGAGAGACACTGGGTCACAGTGAGAGGGGAGAGAGACACTGGGTCACAGTGTGAGGGGAGAGAAACACTGGGTCACAGTGGAGGGGAGAGATACTGGGTCACAGTGAGAGGGGAGAGAGACACTGGGTCACAGTGAGAAGGGAGAGAGACACTGGGTCACAGTAGGAGGGGAGAGAGACACTGGGCCACAGTTAGACGGGAGAGAGACACTGGGTCACAGTGAGAGGGGACAGAGACACTGGGTCACAGTGAGAGGGGAGAGAGACACTGGGTCACAGTGAGAGGGGAGAGACACTGGGTCACAGTGAGAGGGGAGAGAGACACTGGGTCACAGTGAGAGGGGAGAGACACTGGGTCACAGTGAGAGGGTAGAGAGACTGGGTCACAGTGAGAGGAGAGAGACACTGGGTCACAGTGAGAGGGGGGAGAGAGACACTGGGACACAGTGAGAGGGGGGAGAGACACTGGGTCACAGTGAGAGGGGAGAGAGACACTGGGTCACAGTGAGAGGGGAGAGAAACACTGGGTCACAGTGGAGGGGAGAGACACTGGGTCACAGTGAGAGGGGAGAGAGACACTGGGTCACAGTGAGAGGGGAGAGAGACACTGGGTCACAGTGAGAGGGGAGAGAGACACTGGGTCACAGTGAGAGGGGAGAGAGACACTGGGTCACAGTGAGAGGGTAGAGACACTGGGTCACAGTGAGAAGGAGAGAGACACTGGGTCACAGTGAGAGGGGGGAGAGAGACACTGGGACACAGTGAGAGGGGGGAGAGACACTGGGTCACAGTGAGAGGGGAGAGAGACACTGGGTCACAGTGAGAGGGGAGAGAAACACTGGGTCACAGTGGAGGGGAGAGACACTGGGTCACAGTGAGAGGGGAGAGAGACACTGGGTCACAGTGAGAGGGGAGAGAGACACTGGGTCACAGTGAGAGGGGAGAGAGACACTGGGTCACAGTGAGAGGGGAGAGAGACACTGGGTCACAGTGAGAGGGGAGAGAGACACTGGGTCACAGTGAGAGGGGGGAGAGACACTGGGTCACAGTGAGAGGGGGGAGAGACACTGGGTCACAGTGAGAGGGGAGAGAGACACTGGGTCACAGTGAGAGGGGAGAGAGACACTGGGTCACAGTGAGAGGGGAGAGAGACACTGGGTCACAGTGAGAGGCGAGAGAGACACTGGGTCACAGTGAGAGGGGAGAGGGACACTGGGTCACAGTGAGAGGTGGGAGAGAGACACTGGGTCACAGTGAGAAGGAGAGAGACACTGGGTCACAGTGAGAGGGGGGAGAGAGACACTGGGACACAGTGAGAGTGGGGAGAGACACTGGGTCACAGTGAGATGGGAGAGAGACACTGGGTCACAGTGAGAGACGAGAGAGACACTGGGTCACAGTGAGAGGGGAGAGAAACACTGGGTCACAGTGGAGGGGAGAGACACTGGGTCACAGTGAGAGGGGAGAGAGACACTGGGTCACAGTGAGAAGGGAGAGAGACACTGGGTCACAGTAGGAGGGGAGAGAGACACTGGGTCACAGTTAGACGGGAGAGAGACACTGGGTCACAGTGAGAGGGGTGAGAGACACTGGGTCACAGTGGGAGGGGAGAGAGACACTGGGTCACAGTGAGAGGGGAGAGAGAGACACTGGGTCACAGTGAGAGGGGAGAGAGACACTGGGTCACAGTGAGAGGGGAGAGACACTGGGTCACAGTGAGAGGGGGGAGAGAGACACTGGGTCACAGTGAGACGGGAGAGAGACACTGGGTCACAGTGAGAGGGGAGAGAGACACTGGGTCACAGTGAGAGGGGAGAGAGACACTGGGTCACAGTGAGAGGGGAGAGAGACACTGGGTCACAGTTAGAGACGAGAGAGACACTGGGTCACAGTGATAGAGAGAGACACTGGGTCACAGTGAGAGGGGAGAGAGAGACTGGGTCACAGTGAGAGGGGAGAGAGTCACTGGGTCACAGTGAGAGGGGAGAGACACTGGGTCACAGTGAGAGGGGAGAGACACTGGGTCACAGTGAGATGGGGGAGAGACACTGGGTCACAGTGAGAGTGGAGAGAGACACTGGGTCACAGTGAGAGGGGAGAGAGACACTGGGTCACAGTGAGAGGGGAGAGAGACACTGGGTCACAGTGAGAGGAGAGAGAGACACTGGGTCACAGTGAGAGGGGGGAGAGACACTGGGTCACAGTGAGAGGGGAGAGAGACACTGGGTCACAGTGAGAGGAGAGAGAGACACTGGGTCACAGTGAGAGGGGGGAGAGACACTGGGTCACAGTGAGAGGGGAGAGAGACACTGGGTCACAGTGAGAGGGGGGAGAGACACTGGGTCACAGTGAGAGGGGAGAGACACTGGGTCACAGTGAGAGGAGAGAGACACTGGGTCACAGTGAGAGGGCAGAGACACTGGGTCACAGTGAGAGGGGGGAGAGACACTGGGTCACAGTGAGATGGCAGAGACACTGGGACACACTGAGAGGAGAGAGAGACACTGGGTCACAGTGAGAGGGGAGAGAGACACTGGGTCACAGTGAGAGGGGAGAGAGACACTGGGTCACAGTGAGAGGGGAGAGAGACACTGGGTCACAGTGAGAGGGGAGAGAGACACTGGGTCACAGTGAGAGGAGAGAGACAGTGGGTCACAGTGAGAGGGGAGAGACACTGGGTCACAGTGAGAGACATGAGAGACACTGGGTCACAGTGAGAGGAGAGAGACAGTGGGTCACAGTGAGAGGGGAGAGACACTGGGTCACAGTGAGAGGGGAGAGACACTGGGTCACAGTGAGAGGGGGAGAGAGACACTGGGTTACAGTGAGAGACGAGAGAGACACTGGGTCACAGTGAGAGGAGAGAGACACTGGGTCACAGTGAGAGGAGAGAGACACTGGGTCACAGTGAGAGGGCAGAGACACTGGGTCACAGTGAGAGGGGGGAGAGACACTGGGTCACAGTGAGAGGGGAGAGAGACACTGGGTCACAGTGAGAGGGGGGAGAGACACTGGGTCACAGTGAGAGGAGAGAGAGACACTGGGTCACAGTGAGAGGGGAGAGAGACACTGGGTCACAGTGAGAGGGGAGAGAGACACTGGGTCACAGTGAGAGGGGAGAGAGACACTGGGTCACAGTGAGAGGGGAGAGAGACACTGGGTCACAGTGAGAGGGGAGAGACACTGGGTCATAGTGAGAGGGGAGAGAGACACTGGGTCATAGTGAGAGGGGAGAGAGACACTGGGTCACAGTGAGAGGGGAGAGACACTGGGTCACAGTGAGAGGGGAGAGAGACACTGGGTCACAGTGAGAGGGCAGAGACACTGGGTCACAGTGAGAGGGGAGAGAGACACTGGGTCACAGTGAGAGGGGAGAGAGACACTGGGTCACAGTGTGAGGGGAGAGAGACACTGGGTCACAGTGAGAGGGGAGAGAGACACTGGGTCACAGTGAGAGGGGAGAGAGACACTGGGTCACAGTGAGAGGGGAGAGAGACACTGGGTCACAGTGAGAGGGCAGAGACACTGCTTCTGATGAGATAGTTCCATGGAAATCTTTCAATCCTTTTGCACTGCTGTGATGTTTCATTGAAACTTGCGATTTTCTGCTCAGTCTGATTTGTTAATCTTTTTGCCGACAGCTTCTCTCCGAATCCATTGAGAAATACTCAGTGCAGATTGAAACACCACTGCAGGTGAGTCATGGGCAGTGTTCATCGCAGAAAAATCAACACAGCACAAACTGCAGGGACTGAGAGACACCTGTCAGTGTACAGATATCTCCCTGAGAGAGAGAGAGAGGGGACTGAGAGACACCAGTCAGTGTACAGATATCTCCCTGAGAGAGAGAGGGGTGCTGAGAGACACCAGTCAGTGTACAGATATCTCCATGAGAGAGAGAGAGGGGACTGAGAGACACCAGTCAGTGTACAGATATCTCCCTGAGAGAGAGAGAGAGGACTGAGAGACACCAGTCAGTGTACAGATATCTCCATGAGAGAGAGAGAGGGGACTGAGAGACACCAGTCAGTGTACAGATATCTCCCTGAGAGAGAGAGAGAGGACTGAGAGACACCAGTCAGTGTACAGATATCTCCCTGAGAGAGAGGGGACTGAGAGACACCAGTCAGTGTACAGATATCTCCCTGAGAGAAAGAGAGAGGGGACTGAGAGACACCAGTCAGTGTACAGATATCTCCCTGAGAGAGAGGGGACTGAGAGACAACAGTCAGTGTTCAGATGTCTCCCTGAGAGAGAGAGAGAGAGGGGACTGAGAGACACCAGTCAGTGTACAGAAATCTCCCTGAGAGAGAGAGAGGGGACTGAGAGACACCAGTCAGTGTACAGATATCTCCCTGAGAGAGAGAGAGAGGGGACTGAGAGACACCAGTCAGTGTACAGAAATCTCCCTGAGAGAGAGAGAGGGGACTGAGAGACACCAGTCAGTGTACAGATATCTCCCTGAGAGAGAGAGAGAGGGGACTGAGAGACACCAGTCAGTGTACAGATATCTCCCTGAGAGAGAGAGAGGGAGGACTGAGAGACACCAGTCAGTGTACAGATATCTCCCTGAGAGAGAGAGAGGGGACTGAGAGACACCAGTCAGTGTACAGATATCTCCCTGAGAGAGAGGGGACTGAGAGACACCAGTCAGTGTACAGATATCTCCCTGAGAGAGAGAGAGAGGACTGAGAGACACCAGTCAGTGTACAGATATCTCCCTGAGAGAGAGGGGACTGAGAGACACCAGTCAGTGTACAGATATCTCCCTGAGAGAGAGAGAGGGGACTGAGAGACACCAGTCAGTGTACAGATATCTCCCTGAGAGAGAGGGGACTGAGAAGCACCAGTCAGTGTACAGATATCTCCCTGAGAGAGAGGGGACTGAGAGACACCAGTCAGTGTACAGATATCTCCCTGAGAGAGAGGGGACTGAGAGACACCAGTCAGTGTACAGATATCTCCCCGAGAGAGAGAGAGAGGACTGAGAGACACCAGTCAGTGTACAGATATCTCCCTGAGAGAGAGAGAGGGACTGAGAGACACCAGTCAGTGTACAGATATCTCCCTGAGAGAGAGAGGGGACTGAGAGACACCAGTCAGTGTACAGATATCTCCCTGAGAGAGAGAGAGAGGACTGAGAGACACCAGTCAGTGTACAGATATCTCCCTGAGAGAGAGAGAGAGGACTGAGAGACACCAGTCAGTGTACAGATATCTCCCTGAGAGAGAGGGGACTGAGAGACACCATTCAGTGTACAGATATCTCCCTGAGAGAGAGAGAGGGGACTGAGTGACACCTGTCAGTGTACAGATATCTCCTTGAGAGAGAGAGGGGACTGGGAGACACCAGCCAGTGTACAGATATCTCCCTGAGAGAGAGAGGGGACTGAGAGACACCAGTCAGTGTACAGATATCTCCCTGAGAGAGAGAGAGTGGACTGAGAGACACCAGTCAGTGTACAGTTATCTCCCTGAGAGAGAGAGAGATGGGGGGACTGAGAGACACCAGTCAGTGTACAGATATCTCCCTGAGAGAGAGAGAGGGGACTGAGAGACACCAGTCAGTGTACAGATATCTCCCTGAGAGAGAGAGAGGGGGGACTGAGAGACACCAGTCAGTGTACAGATATCTCCCTGAGAGAGAGAGAGAGGGGACTGAGAGACACCAGTCAGTGTACAGATATCTCCCTGAGAGAGAGAGGGCACTGAGAGACACCAGTCAGTGTACAGATATCTCCCTGAGAAAGAGGGGACTGAGAGACACCAGTCAGTGTACAGATATCTCCCTGAGAGAGAGAGAGGGGGGACTGAGAGACACCAGTCAGTGTACAGATATCTCCCTGAGAGAGAGAGAGAGGGGACTGAGAGACACCAGTCAGTGTACAGATATCTCCCTGAGAGAGAGAGGGGACTGAGAGACACCAGTCAGTGTACAGATATCTCCCTGAGAGAGAGGGGACTGAGAGACACCAGTCAGTTTACAGATATCTCCCTGAGAGAGAGAGAGAGGACTGACAGACACCAGTCCTGGGATGAAGGCACTTTATCTGAATGCACGAAGCATTCAGAATAAAGTGGATGAGCTGGTGGCGCAGATCAGCACAAATGGATATGATCTGGTGGCCATTACAGAGACATGGCTGCAAGGTGACAGGGACTGGGAGCTGAATGTCCAGGGGTATCAAGTGTTTAGGAAGGATAGGCAGGAGGGAAAAGGGGGGGGCGTAGCTCTGCTGATTAAGGATAGCATCAGGGTGGTAGCAAGGGATGATATCGGAGCCAAAGAGCAGAATGTAGAATCGTTGTGGGTGGAGATGAGGAACAGCAAAGGGAGGAAGACGCTGGTGGTTGTCATCTATAGGCCCCCAAATAATGATCTGGAGGTGGGGCGGGCTGTTAACGTGCAAATAAGTGCGGCGTGCAGGAATGGGACGGCGATAATTATGGGGGATTTCAATCTTCATATTGATTGGTCGACCCATGTTGGACGCGGTGGGCTCGAGGA
This sequence comes from Carcharhinus amblyrhynchos, assembly GCF_965287045.1. NCBI lineage: Eukaryota > Metazoa > Chordata > Chondrichthyes > Carcharhiniformes > Carcharhinidae > Carcharhinus > Carcharhinus amblyrhynchos. Next base: position 108,302 of record NW_027649967.1, read on the forward strand.
GGAGTTCTTGGAATGCTGCTGGGAAAGTTTCCTGGAACAGTGTGTGTTGGAGCCGACGAGGGAGCGAGCTATCTTGGATCTGGTGTTATGTAATGAGGCGGGTAGAATTAGGGACCTTGTGGTGAAGGATCCTCTTGGGAAGAGTGATCATTGTATGGTGGAGTTTCTGATGCAGATGGAGGAGGAGAAAGTGGGTTCCCGGACACGCGTCCTATGTTTGAACAGAGGGTAGTACAGTCGGATGAGAGAAGAATTGGTGAATGTGGACTGGGGGAGTGCGATGGAAGGTAGGTCTGCTGAGGAGCAGTGGAGGATCTTTAAGGAGATCTTTCTTGGTGCTCAGCGGAAATTTATTCCGATGGTTAAAAAGGATCGTAGGAGAAGCGATAATCAGTTGTGGTTATCAAAGGAAATAAAGGAGAGTATTAAATTAAAAGCTGGTGCGTTTAGAGTGGCTAAAAGTAGTGGGCGAGAAGAGGATTGGGAGAGGTTTAAATATCAACAAAGATTGACAAAGAAGTTGATAAAGGAAAGATAGACTATGAATCTAGGCTAGCACTAAATATAAAGAAGGACAGTAAAAGTTTTTATAAATATATAAAGAGGAGGAGGCTGGCGAGAGTGAATGTTGGACCCTTAGAGGATGGGAGGGGGGATTTAGAGGTAGGGGATGAGGAAATGGCTGAGGCTTTAAATAAATTTTTTGCCTCGGACTTCACAGAGGAGGATGCGAATGGTTTGCCAGGTATTAAAGATAGAAGGATGGTAGGAGTTGAGGGCCTGAATGCGATCACTGTCACTAGAGAGGTAGTGCTTGATAGACTAGCGGGACTGATGGTGGACAAGTCCCCAGGACCGAATGGAATGCATCCCAGGGTTCTGAAGGAAATGGCGGAGGTGATAGTGGATGCCTTAGTGATTATTTACCAAAATTCGCTGGATTCCAGGGAAGTGCCGGAAGATTGGAAAACGGCTAATGTTACGCCGTTGTTTAAAAAGGGTAGCAGGCAAAAGGCAGGGAATTATAGGCCGGTTAGTTTAACGTCTGTTGTGGGAAAAATGCTTGAATCTGTCATCAAAGAAGAAATAGCAAGGCACCGAGAGAAGAATGGTTTGATAGAACAGGCGCAGCATGGATTCGTTAAGGGGAAGTCGTGTTTGACGAATTTATTGGAATTCTATGAGGATGTGTCTAGTGCGGTGGACGGAGGGGAACCGGTGGATGTGGTGTTTCTCGATTTTCAAAAGGCGTTTGACAAGGTGCCACACAAAAGGTTGTTATAGAAGGTCAGGGGGCATGGAGTTGGGGGTAGGGTGTTAGCTTGGATAGGGGATTGGCTGTCAAATAGGAGGCAGAGAGTGGGGGTCAATGGGTGCTATTCGGATTGGCGGTTGGTGACTAGTGGAGTGCCCCAGGGGTCGGTGCTGGGGCCTCAGCTTTTTACCATTTATATAGATGATCTGGAGGAGGGGGCTGAGTGTAGGGTGTCGAAATTTGCTGATGACACAAATTAAAGTGGAAAAGCAAATTGTGCGGAGGGTGTGGAAAGTCTGCAGAGGGATCTGGATAGGCTGAGCGAGTGGGCGAGGACCTGGCAGATGGAGTACAATGTTGGCAAGTGTGAGGTTATCCACTTTGGCAGGAATAATAGTAGAAGGGATTACTATTTAAAGGGCGAAAAGCTGCAGCATGCTACGGTGCAGAGGGACCTGGGGGTCCTTGTGCATGAGTCGCAAAAACCCAGCTTGCAGGTGCAGCAGGTGGTCAGGAAGGCGAATGGGATGCTGGCCTTCATAGCGAGGGGGATTGAATATAAAAGTAGGGAGGTCTTGCTGCAGCTGTATAGGGCACTGGTGAGGCCGCAGCTGGAGTACTGTGTGCAGTTTTGGGCGCTGTACTTACACAAGGATATTTTGGCCTTGGAGGGAGTGCAGAGGAGGTTTACTCGGCTGATACCGGAGTTGAGGGGGTTGAGCTATGAAGAGAGGCTGAATAAACTAGGCTTGTACTCGTTAGAGTTTAGAAGAATGAGGGGAGATCTCATTGAGACGTATAAGATGATGAATGGGATGGATAGGATAGAGGTGGAGAGGCTCTTCCCGCTCAGAAAGGACAGTAGGACTAGGGGGCACAGCCTCAAGATAAAGGGGGGGGCAGTTTAGAACGGAGTTGAGGAGGAACTTCTTCACTCAAAGGTTGGGAATCTCTGGAATTCTCTGCCCGTTGAAGTGGTGGAGGCTGCCTCGCTAAATATTTTTAAGACGCGGGTTGATGGGTTTTTGATAGGAGAAGGGATTAAGGGTTATGGGGAGAGGGCGGGAATGTGGAACTGAGCCACGACAGATCAGCCATGATCTTATTGAATGGCGGGGCAGGCTCGAAGGGCTAGATGGCCTACTCCTGCTCCTATTTCTTATGTTCTTATGTTCTTATGTACCAGTCAGTGTACAGATATCTCCCCGAGAGAGAGAGAGGGGAATGAGAGACACCAGTCAGTGTACAGACATCTCCCTGAGAGAGAGAGAGAGGGGACTGAGAGACAGCAGTCAGTGTACAGATATCCCCCTGAGAGAGAGGGGACTGAGAGACACCAGTCAGTGTACAGATATCTCCCTGAGAGAGAGGGGAGTGAGAGACAGCAGTCAGTGTACAGATATCTCCCTGAAAGAGACAGAGGGGACTGAGAGACACCAGTCAGTGTACAGATATCTCCCTGAGAGAGAGGGGAGTGAGAGACAGCAGTCAGTGTACAGATATCTCCCTGAGAGAGAGAGAGAGGGGACTGAGAGACACCAGTCAGTGTACAGATACCACCCTGAGAGAGAGAGGGGACTGACAGACACCAGTCAGTGTACAGATATCTCCCTGAGAGAGAGAGAGGGGACTGAGAGACACCAGTCAGTGTACAGATTTCTCCCTGAGAGAGAGAGAGAGGGGACTGAGAGACACCAGTCAGTGTACAGATATCTCCCAGAGAGAGAGAGAGAGGAGACTGAGAGACACCAGTCAGTGTACAGATATCTCCCTGAGAGAGAGGGGACTGAGAGACACCAGTCAGTGTACAGATTTCTCCCTGAGAGAGAGAGAGAGGGGACTGAGAGACACCAGTCAGTGTACAGAAATCTCCCTGAGAGAGAGAGAGGGGACTGAGAGACACCAGTCAGTGTACAGATATCTCCCTGAGAGAGAGAGAGGGGACTGAGAGACACCGGTAAGTGTACAGATATGTCCCTGAGAGAGAGGGGACTGAGAGACACCAGTCAGTGTTCTGACATCTCCCTGAGAGAGAGAGGGGGGACTGAGAGACATCAGTCAGTGTACAGATATCTCCCTAAGTGAGAGAGGGGACTGAGAGACACCAGTCAGTGTACAGATATCTCCCTGAGAGAGAGAGAGGACTGAGAGACACCAGTCAGTGTTCAGATTTCTACCTGAGAGAGAGGGGACTGAGAGACACCAGTCAGTGTACATATTTATCCCTGAGAGAGAGAGAGGGGACTGAGAGACACCAGTCAGTGTACAGATACCTCCCTGAGAGAGAGGGGAGTGAGATACAGCAGTCAGTGTACAGATATCTCCCTGAGAGAGAGAGAGGACTGAGAGACACCGGTCAGTGTACAGATATCTCCCTGAGAGAGAGAGAGGGGACTGAGAGACACCAGTCAGTGTACAGATATCTCCCTCAGACAGATAGAGGACTGAGAGACACCAGTCAGTGTTCTGACATCTCCCTGAGAGAGAGGGGACTGAGAGACAGCAGTCAGTGTACAGATATCTCCCTGAGAGTGAGAGAGGGGACTGAGAGACACCAGTCAGTGACCAGATATGTCCCTCAGAGAGAGGGGAGTGAGAGACAGCAGTCAGTATACAGATATCTCCCTGAGAGAGAGAGGGGGGACTGAGAGACACCAGTCAGTGTACAGATATCTCCCTGAGAGAGAGGGGACTGAGAGACACCAGTCAGCGTACAGATATCTCCCTGAGAGAGGGGACTGAGAGACACCAGTCAGTGTACAGATATCTCCCTGAGAGAGAGGGGACTGAGAGACACCAGTCAGTGTACAGATATCTCCCTGAGAGAGAAGGGACTGAGAGACACCAGTCAGTGTACAGATATCTCCCTGAGAGAGAGAGAGAGGACTGAGAGACACCAGTCAGCGTACAGATATCTCCCTGACAGAGAGAGGGGACTGAGAGACACCAGTCAGTGTACAGATATCTCCCTGAGAGAGAGGGGACTGAGAGACACCAGTCAGTGTACAGATATCTCCCTGAGAGAGAGAGAGGACTGAGAGACCCCAGTCAGTGTCTAGATATGTCCCTGACAGAGAGAGAGGGGACTGAGAGACACCAGTCAGTGTATCGATATGTCCCTGAGAGAGAGAGAGGGGACTGAGAGACACCAGTCAGTGTATCGATATGTCCCTGAGAGAGAGAGAGGGGACTGAGAGACACCAGTCAGTGTACAGATATCTCCCTGAGAGAGAGAGAGGACTGAGAGACACCAGTCAGTGTACAGATATCTCCCTGAGAGAGAGAGAGGACTGAGAGACACCAGTCAGTGTACAGATATCTCCCTGAGAGAGAGAGAGGGGGGACTGAGAGACACCAGTCAGTGTACAGATATCTCCCTGAGAGAGAGAGAGAGGGGACTGAGAGACACCAGTCAGTGTCCAGATATGTCCCTGACAGAGAGAGAGGGGACTGAGAGACACCAGTCAGTGGACAGATATCTCCCTGACAGAGAGAGAGGGGACTGAGAGACACCAGTCAGTGTATCGCTATGTCCCTGAGAGAGAGAGAGGGGACTGAGAGACACCAGTCAGTGTACAGATATGTCCCTGAGAGAGGGGACTGAGAGACACCAGTCAGTGTACAGATATCTCCCTGAGAGAGAGAGAGAGAGAGAGAGGGGACTGAGAGACACCAGTCAGTGTACAGATATCTCCCTGAGAGAGAGAGAGAGGGGACTGAGAGACACCAGTCAGTGTACAGATATCTCCCTGAGAGAGAGAGAGAGGGGACTGAGAGACACCAGTCAGTGTACAGATATCTCCCTGAGAGAGAGAGGGGACTGAGAGACACCAGTCAGTGTACAGATATCTTCCTGAGAGAGAGGGGACTGAGAGACACCAGTCAGTGTACAGATATCTCCCTGAGAGAGAGAGAGGGGACTGAGAGACACCAGTCAGTGTACAGATATCTCCCTGAGAGAGAGAGAGAGGGGACTGAGAGACACCAGTCAGTGTACAGATATCTCCCTGAGAGAGAGAGGGGACTGAGAGACACCAGTCAGTGTACAGATATCTCCCTGAGAGAGAGAGGGGACTGAGAGACACCAGTCAGTGTACAGATATCCCCCTGAGAGAGAGGGGACTGAGAGACACCAGTCACTGTACAGATATGTCATGTGATTAAGTGAAAAAATGCATAAATCTGTTGTGCGACTTCACAATTCACATGGAAATCCAATATATTTCTCTTGTGCTGTTGCAATGGTATTAGTGCTTGAGCGACGTAGCATCATGTTATGGGAAGCTGTGTTTTAATCTTATTCCCAATGTCTGAGGATGTTGAGTACAGTAAAAGTTTTATTTTATGTTCTAATCATGACTATAAAATCTTTGTTCATTGTTGTAAAAGCTCTCTAGTTCTCTCATCCCCTTAATGGAGTGGAATTCTGTCTGTAACCAGTCTGGCCTCCTTGTGACCCCAGCCCCATGCTCTCTGAAAGTTCCAGTCATTCCCTATTTTTCCCCAACCACTCCAAAGTCAATTGAAAAGAATCAACCTTGGCGCTGGAACTGATAACTTCCCTGCAAACTCTTTCTTAAACATCTGAGTCTTGTCACAGACTGATACTCGTCTCAAATCCTTGTCCAGCAACAGCCTGACGTATTCAGACTCACAGAATTATAGCTTTCAGATAATGTCCCAGACACCACCATCACGAATCCTGGGTATGTCCCTTCCCATCAGTCAGCCAGTTTCAGCAGTTGTTACCCTACCGTGGGACACAGTCTGGAGGCATTTTTCCAGGCAGTGTCAACACTCATTCTGGACCCCATGCCCTCTCGTGGCATTAGGTCAAACTTGGATAAAGAAATTTTCTGCTGATTACTGTGTACTGTACAACACCCACCCAACACCCGCCTCAATTGAGGAATCAGTACTCTTACTCCAGGGATAGCACAGTGGCTTGCACTGCTGTCTCACAGCACCAGGAACTCAGTTTCAATTCTGGCGTTCATTGACTGTGTGGAGTTTGCATGTTCTCCGTCTGCCTGTGTGGCTTTCCTTCCACTCCAAAGACCTGCACGTTAGGGGGATTGGCTATGCTAAATTGTCCCTTAGTGTCCAAAGATGTGTAGGTTAGGGTGGATTGGCTATGCTAAATTGTCCCTTAGTGTCCAAAGATGTGCAGGTTAAGGGTATTCGCCAGGTAAGTGCGCACGGTTACAGGAATAGGGTGGATAGTTGGGCCTCAGTAAGATGCTTTTTTGGAGAGTCTGTGCAGACTTGACAGTGGCTTGTGAGCACCACTACAGACTGATCTGGTCAGCTCCTAAAGGACATTGTTGCTCGGCTGGGTCTGCAGCAGGTGGTGAGTGAACCAACAAGAGGGAAAAACATAGTTGATAACATCCTCTACCAACCTGCCTGCCACAGATGCATCTTCCATGGCATTGTCAGTAAATAGTGATCAGTGCACAGTCTTGTGGAGAGAAGTCCCATCTCCACATTGAGAATAACCTCCATCATGTTGTGTGGCACTATCTCCGTGCTAAATGGGACAGACTTTGCACCAATCTAGCAACTCAAGACTGGGTATCCATGAGGCACTGTGGGCCATTAGGAGCAATGGAACTGTGCCCCAGCACAATCTGTAACCTCATGGCCCGGCATATCCCCCACTCAACCATTAGCATCAAGCCAGGGGATCAACCCTGGTTCAATGGAGAGAGAAGGAGGGCGTGCCAGGAGCAGCAGCAGGCATAGCTAAACATGAGGTGTCAACCTGGTGAAGCTCCCAAACAGGACTACTTGTATTCCAAATGGCAAAATAGTAAGCGGCATTCAGAGCTAAGTGATCCCACAACCAACAGATCAGATCTAACCTCGACAGTCCCTCCACATCCAGTCATGAATGGTGGTGGACAATTAAACAGCTCACTGGAGAAGGAGGATCTACAAATATCCCCATCCTCAATGACAGAGGATATAACATAAGGCTGAAGCATTCACAGCAACCTTTCGCCAGAAGTGGATGATGCCTCTCAGCCTCCAGTAGTCCCCAGCATCACAGATGTCAGTCTTCAGCTCATCTGATTCACTCTACGTGATGTCAAGAAACAGCGAAAAACACTGTAAACTGCAATGGGCCATGACAATATCCCATCAATAGTGCTGAAACCTTGTCCCCAGAACTTGCCACTCCCCTGGCCAACCTCTTCCAGTACAGCTCCAAATACTGGCATCTACCCAACAATGTGGAAAATTTCCCAGGGATGTTCTGTACACAAAAAGCAGGACAAATCCAATCTGACCAATTATTACCCCATTAGGGGTACAGATTCATCAGCTGAGGGGGACAGTGATCAGCTGTAGGTTTCTTTGTCCATGTTTCATCTGGAGCCTCGAGGCGTCTGGGGATCCAGAGTCATTGTTGAGAACTCCCAGGGCAATTCCCTCTTGATTGTATACCAGTGTGCTGCATCACCTCTGCTGGGTCTGTCCATCCATTGGTACAGGACATGCCCAGGAACAGTGATGGTGTTGTCTGGGGTGTTATCTGTACGGTATGATTTTCTGAGTAGGACAGTGTCAGGCTATTTCCAGACTGGTCTGTGATGTAACTCTCCCACTTTTGGTCCAAGCTCCAGAAATTAGTCAGGGGGAATTTGCACAGTTGACAGGGCCTGGATCAGGAGTCACATTTCGGATGACACAGAACATTCATCAACCAGATGAGTTTTTAAAACAATCCACGGTGCTTTCGCAATTATCATTAGACTTTGTTCAAGAATTTTATTGAATGTCAAATTCCACAATCTGCCACAGTGGGATTCAAACCTGGTTCCCAGAGCTGTGTAGTCCAACAACAATACCATAATGCCACTGCCGTTGATGCACCTTATTTCAACATCAAACCTACTTGGTAAGCAAATTAATCGGTCACTGTTTACAAGTTTGATGATAAAACCAATCTTATAGAATTTGGAAATGAAAGAATTAAACACGTATATTTCATTTCCAAATTAGCTTGCAGAAGACCGTGGAAGAGAATCACATACAGAATAACTTTTTTACGTATCTTAGTAGGCTCTATCCTCCAGATCCATTTGTGAAATGGATCCAGTCAAATGGATTCCACTTGCTTGAGTCCTTGTTGAGAAGTGTGAAATCCATCAGAGGGTTTCTAAATAGGGCCCGAGCTATTCGCTCACCCTGGTAGATTCATGCTGAAATAGGGTAAGCAGCAACACAAGAGGTCAAACTGACTGATTTATGTTCCAAAATGCTGCATAGTTAACTGTCAGTCAACATCAACCAGAGCCTCCTCCGTTGCAACACCACTGTCAACCAATCAGCACTTTCTTCTAATACAATATTATAATAACTCCAGGAGGCAGCAGTGAAGAGGACCCATTGCTTTTATTACACAAAATGAAAATAACTAAGAATACAAGCCTGTGATGAACACAACAAGTTCCAACTGGGACTATAAGGTTAATGGACCCTCTCAGAGTCTTGCTTTATACAGAGTTTGGTGTACAAACTCCACCTGATTGGTTAATTATCAAACCCCAGGGAGCTCATATTCAATGAGCCCCAGTGGGAGGTCAATCAGTGATTTCCCCATGCAGATTGTGCGGGTTATCACACCTCCAAGTCTGAGGAGGCTACTTCAGGTTCCACCTGGTCAGATGGGGACTGTATGGCTTAGCCTGGTCCGTAGACGCCTGCCCATTAGTAATTTGGCCGGGACTACACCTATCGTTATATGTAGCATATAACTACTGAAGAGTAAACATGCCAGATTCCCTGGTCTGTTTTTTCATTCCCCTTTTAAAACTTGGACAGCTGATTTCGCTAATCCTTTCGATGATGGGTGTTCAGGAGTTGTGTGAACAAGTCATATTCCATTTGTTTCTGTAAATGTCTTAAATTCCCTACTGGTAAATGGGGTTCTGTTGTTCATCATTAAAACTTCTGGGATTCTGGGGGTACTAAAGGATTGCTGTAGTCTCACTACCGTGTTTTGTGATGATGGGGATGTCATCCAGTGCACCTCCATCTATTTATAGAAGGCATCCATTAACAGCAAAAATATGGAGCAAAGTCCACCTGTATCCTGACCCATGGCATTCCTGGCTATTCCCAGGATGGAGGGAAGCTGCCTTCTGGTATTTCTGGCACATTCTACCTGTTTTTACCATCTTCTCTATGTCCCTATCAGTTCCAGGCCACCAGACGTGGCTTCTCACCAGCAGCTTCATTTTTGATACACCTGGATAGGCCTTTGAGCAGCACATGGGATAACTACCCAGGCTTCCCATAGGATAATGTCATCTTCTATGCTTCATTCTGGGTACTTGTAGCACACGGCTTCAAGTCTTGTGAAAATCCCCTAGTCACCACACTCCTGTTCAGGTTACACTGAGGAAGAATTCAGCATGGCCAATCCACCCTAACTTGCACATCTTTGGACACTAAGGGACAATTTAGCACGGCCAATCCACCCTAACCTACACATCTTTGGACACTAAGGGACAATTTAGCACGGCCAATCCACCCTAACCTTCACATCTTTGGACACTAAGGGACAATTTAGCACGGCCAATCCACCCTAACCTGCACATCTTTGGACACTAAGGGACAATTTAGCATGGCCAATCCACCCTAACCTACACATCTTTGGACACTAAGGGACAATTTAGCACGGCCAATCCACCCTAACCTGCACATCTTTGGACACTAAGGGACAATTTAGCATGGCCAATCCACCCTAACCTACACATCTTTGGACACTAAGGGACAATTTAGCACGGCCAATCCACCCTAACCTGCACATCTTTGGACACTAAGGGACAATTTAGCATGGCCAATCCACCCTAACCTACACATCTTTGGACACGAAGGGACAATTTAGCATGGCCAATCCACCCTAATCTGCACATCTTTGGACACTAAGGGACAATTTAGCACTGCCAATCCACCCTAACCTACACATCTTTGGACACTAAGAGACAATTTAGCATGGCCAATCCACCCTAACCTACACATCTTTGGACACTAAGGGACAATTTAGCACGGCCAATCCACCCTAACCTACACATCTTTGGACAATAAGGGACAATTTAGCATAGCCAATCCACCCTAACCTACACATCTTTTGGACTGTGGGAGGAAACCTGAGCACCCAGAGGAAACCCACGCAGACACGGGGAGAATGTGTAGACTCCACACAGACAGTGACCTGAGCCGGGAATCGAACCCGGGTCCCTGGAGTTGTGAGGCAGCAGTGCTAACCCACTGTGCCACCGTGCTGGTTCGAAGCACAGAAGAGCAATAGTCACAAGGGACTCCATAGTCAGAGGCACAGATTTGGCAGCACAGCACCAGGGACCCGATGTTCGATTCCCGGCTTGGGTCACTGTCTGTGTGGAGTCTACACATTCTCCTCATGTCTGCGTGGGTTTCCTCTGGGTGCTCCGGTTTACTCCCACAATCTGAAAGACGTGTGGGTTAGGGTAGATTGGCCATGCTAAACTCTCCCTCTGTGTACCTGAACAGGCACCAGAATGTGGCAACTAGGAGATTTTCACAGTCACTTCATTGTAGTGTTAATGTAAGCCTACTTGTGACACAAATAAATAAACTTTCAAACTTTAAATTTAAATAGGCACTTCTGTAGTTGTGAAAGTGACTCCAGGATGATGTTTTGCCTCCCTAATGCCAGTATCCTGGATCTCACTGAACGGCTGCAGGGCACCCTGAAAGGGGTGGGGGTGTGGGGGTGGTGATAAGGCAGAGTAATGGTATATGTTGGCACCAGTGATCTAGGTATAAAGAGGGGTGAGGTCTTGCACCAAAGATTCAGGGAATTAGGCAATAGACTAAGGAGCAAGACCGCTCAGGTTGTAATATCTGGAGTACTCCCAGTGCTACGAGTTAGTGAGTACTGAAATAGGAGAATAGCACAGAAGAATGCCTCGCTTAAGAGTTGGTGCAGTAGGGAGGGTTTTAGATTCCAAGACCACTGGGACCATTTTGGGGAAAGTGGGACTTGTACAAGAGGGACTGTCTACATCTAAACCAGAGTGGGACTGACATCTTTGCTGGTGGGTTTGCTAGTGTTGTTGGGAAGAGTTTAAACTAGTGTGGCCAGGGAAGGAAACTCAGTCTGTTAGCAGAAGAGAGATACACTCCAACATCGAAAAGCAATCAGGCCAGAGGGAGCACAAGAAAACCTCTTAGCTCAGTACGTAGAGGATCCAACAAGGGAAGGAGCTGGGCTGGACCTAATTCTGAGGGATGAAGCTGGACAGATAGTCAATGTGTTCATGAGGGAGCATTTTGGTGATAGTGATCACAACATGCTTCAATTCAAATTTGTTATGGACAGAGAAATGTACAAGTTGTAGGAAAAGGTTTTAGACTGGGGGAGAGTAGATTTTAACAAAATTAGGTAGGATCTGGCCAAGGTAGACTAGAACCAGTTACTTGTGAGGAAGTCAACAGAAGAACAGTAGGGGATGTTCAAAGATGAAATGGGGAGTGTGCAGGCCCAGCAGGAAGGTGTAATAAACCCAGAGAACCATGGATGACCAGAGACATCCAGGATACAATGAGAAGGAAAAGAGAAAAGTTTTTAACAAGTATAACGGGAGTAAGTCTGCGGAGGCATTAGTGGAGTACAGAAAGTGCAGGATGGAGCTTAAGAAATCAATTTGGAAAAAAAGAGGGGACGTGAGGAAGCTCTGGCTGGTAAAAATAGGGAAAATCATATGATATTTATAACAATGGGAAGAGGATAACTAGGGAAAGAGTAGGCCTCATTAGGGACCAAGGGAGAAATCTATGAGTAGAGGCAGAGGACATTGGTAGGGTGTTGAACAAATATTTCACATCTATCTTCAGCCATGAGAATGAGGAGGTAGTTATGGAACTCAGATAGAGAGACTGTGAGGCTTCAGAGAAAATTATCACAGGGAGTGACAAGGTATTGGTGGGGCTTAAAGTGGACAATCTCCAGGTCTGGATGAAATGTGTCCCAGGCTGTTGTGGCAGGCAAGGGAGGAGATTGCAGTGGGGAGGTGCCAGAGGACTAGAGAACAGCTAATGTGGACCCACTATTTCAGAAAGTTATAGAGATAAACCAGGGAACTACAGACCAGCGAGTCTCACGTCAGCTGTTGGGAAACTACTGGAGAAGATTCTGAAGGAGAGAATCTATCTCCATTTGGAGAGGCAAGGTTTTGATCAGGGATTGTCAGAATGGTTTTGTCAGTGGGAGGTCATGCCTAACAAATTTGATTGAATTTTTTGAGAAGGTGACCAGGTGTGTAGAAGAGGGGAGTGCGGTTGATGTCGTTTACATGGATTTCAGCAAAGCCTTTGACAAGGTCCCACATGGGAGGCTTATTAAGATGGTGAATGCACATGGGATACAGGGTGATCTGACAAGGTGGATTCCTAATTGGCTTAGCGGCAGGAGGCAGAGGGTGGTGACAGAGGGCTGCTTTAGTAACTGGAGGCCAGTGGCGTATCACAGCGATCCATATTGGACCCTCTGCTGTTCGTCATTGATATAAATGACATAGATTACCATGTGGGAAGTAGGATCAGTAAGTTTGCTGATGACACAAAGATCGGCTGGGTGGTTAACACTGAGTTTGAGTGTCCTCAGTTGCAGGAAGATAGAGACAAGGTGGCCAAATGGGTGGATAAGTGGCAGATGGAATGAAAAGTGTGAGATGATGCACTTTGGAAGGAGTAATTTGATAAGGAAATATACTATTACAGGTCTGACACTGGGAAGTTCTGTGGGACAAAGGGATCGAGGCATGTTTGTCCACAGATCTCTGAAGGCGGAAAGGCAGGTTAATAGGATGGTGAAAAAGGCATACGGCACACTCGCCTTTATCAATCAGGGTATCGATTACAGAATCGGAGAGATCATGATGGAGTTGTATGGAACTCTGGTGAGGCCACAGCTGGAGCACTGTGTGCCGTTTTGGGATACATATGGGATACAGGGTGATCTAACAAGGTGGATTCCTAATTGGCTTAGCGGCAGGAGGCAGAGGGTGGTGACAGAGGGCTGCTTTAGGAAGGACATGAATGTAGGAAGGACATGAATGCACTGGAGGAGGCGCAGAGGAGATTCACCAGGACACTGCCTGGGATGGAACACTGAAGTTATGAAGAGAAGTTGCGTAGGCTTATGTTGGTTCCTTTGGAACAGAGAAGACTGAGGAACAACTTGATCGAGGTGTACAAGATTCTGGGGGACATGGACAGAGTGGAGAGGGAGCAGCTGTTCCCCTCAGTCGAAGGGTCAGTTACGACAGGAACTGGACAGTTGCAAGTTGAATATGACACGGCATTCCCGGAAAGTTTAAGATCATAATGATTTCCCACCATTTTGCCGAACTCAAAGTTCTTGAACTCTGGACTTGAACCTGGTGTTGTGAGACTTTGTACTGAGTTTACCCCAGTCCAACACTGGCATCTCCACATCATCTCCAGATACGTCAGACTTTTTATAGTGCTGAATGTTGCAGCCGCACACGTAGTCAACAGAGTGATCTATTACAGAGTATCTTCTATTTTGTTTCCTCAAAAGAAGCACCTCATTGTCTCATCATATTGCAGCTGGTCCTCAATACTCACATCGTACAGCTCCAAAGCTGAATGACATAGGCTTAACAGGATCTGAATAACAGAGTTACCAAAAAGTTCCTTTTATCTCATTTCCAATAGCATAACTCCATAAGCTGGCTGTGATGGAACCATGCTTTAATGCACTGAATGAAAATGCACAATAACCACAAGCCTGTGGTGAACAGAACAGCTCTCAACCAGCACGAGAAGGTGAATAGACCCTCTCAGGGTCTTGCTTTATATAGGGCTCAGGAGACAATCTCCACTGGGTAGATCCATTACCAATCTCCAGAGAGCTCTATTCAATGAGGCCAACAGAGAGGTTTATCAGTAATTCCCATGCAGATCAGAGGAGTTATCACAGATATAAACTGTTGGTTTTCCCTCACAGTGACATTCTTGTGAGGAATATTGATGAGGGCCAAACAGAAAGCTTTGCCATCTCTATTTTCCCTGTGAATCTAAATGCCATTTCACTAAACATTTTTTTTTCACAGATGTGCAATACTTTATGGAACGTGAAGCTAAGACAGGACAAAGTACAAGAGTTTAAAAACTACATTCAAGATCAGGTAACAAAGTTCTGAATATTGACACAAAGTAGAATGTTACAATGCTCAGAGTGAATTACAAGGGTTCAGTGTGTTGACAGGGACAGTGCAGAGGGAAGGGTGCACTCAGTTCAACTTCGATCTCCAGCTGTCCTGCAAATGTTTGATATGGACAGTTTGACAGAGCTTTACTCTGTATCTAACCCTCTGCTGTACCTGTCCTGGGAGTGTTTGATGGGGGACAGTGTAGAGGGAGCTTTACTCTGTATCTCACCCAGTGCTGTACCTGTCCTGGGAGTGTTTGATGGGAGACAGTGTAGAGGGAGCTTTACTCTGTATCTAACCCCATGCTGTACCTGTCCTGGGAGTGTTTGATGGGGACAGTATAGAGGGAGCTTTACTCTGTATCGAATTCTGTGCTGTACCTGTCCTGGGAGTGTTTGATGGGGGGACAGGGTAGAGGGAGCTTTACACTGTATCTTACCCCATGCTGCACCTGTCCTGGGCGTGTTTGATGCAGGGACAGTGGAGAGGGAGCTTTACTCTGTATCGAACCCCGTGCTGTACCTCTCCTGGGAGTGTTTGATTTGGGACAGTGTAGAGGGAGCTTTACTTTGTATCTAATCACGTGCTGTACCTGTCCTGGGAGTGTTTGATGGGGACAGTGTAGAGGCAGCTTTATTCTGTATCTAACCCCGTGCTGCACCTGTCCTGGGTTTGTTTGATGGGGACATTGTAGAGGGAGCTTTACTCTGTATCTAACCCGGTGATGTACCTGTCCTGGGAGCGTTTGATGGGGGGACAGTGTAATGGGAGCTTTACTCTGTATCTAACCCCGTGCGGTACCTGTCCTGGGACTGTTTGATGGGGACAGTGTAGAGGGAGCTTTACTCTGTATCTAACCCCGTGCTGCACCTGTCCTGGGAGTGTTTGATGGGGGGACAGGGTAGAGGGAGCTTTACTCTGTATCTAACCCCGTGCTGTACCTGTCCTGGGAGTGTTTGATGGGGGACAGTGTAGAGGGAACTTTACTCTGTATCTAACCCCGTGCTGTACCTGTCCTGGGAGTGTTTGATGGGGGGACAGGGTAGAGGGAGCTTTACTCTGTATCTAACCCCGTGCTGTACCTGTCCTGGGAGTGTTTGATGGGGGACAGTGTAGAGGGAACTTTACTCTGTATCTAACCCCGTGCTGTACCTGTCCTGGGAGTGTTTGATGGGGGGACAGTGTGGAGGGAGCTTTACTCTGTATCTAACCCCGTGCTGTATCTGTCCTGCGAGTGTTTGATGGGGGACAGTGTAGAGGGAGCTTTACTCTGTATCTAACCCCGTGCTGTACCTGTCCTGGGAGTGTTTGATGGGGGGACAGTGTGGAGGGAGCTTTACTCTGTATCTAACCCCGTGCTGTACCTGTCCTGGGAGTGTTTGATGGGGGGACAGTGTAGAGGGAGCTTTACTCTGTATCTAACCCCGTGCTGTACCTGTCCTGGGAGTGTTTGATGGGGGGGACAGTGTAGAGGGAGCTTTACTCTGTATCTAACCCCGTGCTGTATCTGTCCTGCGAGTGTTTGATGGGGGGACAGTGTAGAGGGAGCTTTACTCTCTGTAACAAGGTCTGTTTGTCTCTCCACTAGGTGGTAGAAGCAGAGAACATTCTGGAAACGGTGAAGACCAGCCCACGTTCAATGCAGATTCTCCTGGATGAGAAATGTAAAGAGCTGGTGGATGATTTTAAACAACAGCTGAGAATCAGCGAAGCAGAGAGCGCTGGATTTGTCAATGAGTTGGAGGAAGCCATAAAAAATGACATTGACAATTTCACCAAGTCTTATCAGCTGGTGTTCCAGATGTCAACTGACAAACTCAAGAAGGAAAAGCTGGAGGTTTTTCGAACTTACTGCAAGAAACAGGTAATTGAGAGAAAATATTCAGAATTTGGGAATGGTCGAGTGTAGAGGGAGCTTTACTCTGTATCCAACCCCGTGCTGTACCTGTCCTGGGAGTGTTTGATGGGGGACAGTGTAGAGGGAGCTTTACTCTGTATCTAACCCCGTGCGGTACCTGTCCTGGGAGTGTTTGATGGGGGACAGTGTAGAGGGAGCTTTACTCTGTATCTAACCCCGTGCTGTACCTGTCCTGGGAGTGTTTGATGGGGGGACAGTGTAGAGGGAGCTTTACTCTGTATCTAACCCCATGCTGCACCTGTCCTGGGAGTGTTTGATGTGGGGACAGTGTAGAAGGAGCTTTACTCTGTATCTAACCCCATGCTGTACCTGTCCTGGGAGTGTTTGATGGGGACAGTGTAGAGGGAGCTTTACTCTGTATCTAACCCCGTGCTGTACCTGTCCTGGGAGTGTTTGATGGGGACAGTGTAGAGGGAGAGTTACTCTGTATTTTCACCCTGTTTTCTCTGTTTTTAGGTGGCAACTCTGGACATTAACACGAAGAGTATTACACACACTCCAGATTCGATGAGGAAGCTTTTGGACAATCACTCAAAACGACTGGTGAAGGATTTTTGTGATTCTCTGGGTGAATGTGGGAAGGAGCTGGAGCCGGAGATTTCTGATCTTGAGAAGACATTGTCTGCTGTGATTGAGAATGCAGTTCAGTCTTTCACATATACTTTCAATTCAGTGATTCAGTGCCTAAAGCAGGAGAGAGTAAAGGAGTTGAAAAGTTTCTGCAATCAGAAGGTACTTGAGATTCCACATCAGTTGAATTTGATGGTTGTATTTAATCCATCCACGGTATCTGGGCATCGCTGGCTGCACCAGCATTTCCTGCCCTCCCGAGCGGCATTGTCAGAGTCAAACACATTGCTGAGGCTCTGGAGTCTCATGTTGGCCAGACAGGGGAAGGACGGCAGATTTCCTTCTCGAAAGGACATCAGTGAACCAGATGGTTCCATCCCACAATCGACAATGGTTTCATGGTCATCAGTACGCTCCTAATATCGGAATTATATTGGATACAACTTCCACCATCGGCCGTGGGAGGATTCACGTTCAGCTCCCCAGAGATTAGACTTCCAAAGCAGCAACAATAATGCAATGCTGAACCTTCCCCAAACGTTCCAGAGACAGTTTACTCTGTATCTAACCCCGTGCTGTACCTGTCCTGGGAGTGTTTGATGGGGGGACAGTGTAGAGGGAGCTTTACTCTGTATCTAACCCTGTGCTGTACCTGTCCTGGGAGTGTTTGATGGGGGACAGTGTAGAGGGAGCTTTACTCTGTATCTAACCCCGTGCTGTACCTGTCCTGGGAGTGTTTGATGGGGGGACAGTGTAGAGGGAGCTTTACTCTGTATCTAACCCCGTGCTGTACCTGTCCTGGGAGTGTTTGATGGGGGGGACAGTGTAGAGGGAGCTTTACCCTGTATCTAACTCCGTGCTGTACCTGTCCTGGGAGTGTTTGATGGGGGACAGTGTAGAGGGAGCTTTACTCTGTATCTAACCCCGTGCTGTACCTGTCCTGGGAGTGTTTGATGGGGGACAGTGTAGAGGGAGCTTTACTCTGTATCTGACCCCATGCTGTACCTGTCCTGGGAGTGTTTGATGTGGGGACAGTGTAGAAGGAGCTTTACTCTGTATCTAACCCCGTGCTGTACCTGTCCTGGGAGTGTTTGATGGGGGGGACAGTGTAGAGGGAGCTTTACCCTGTATCTAACTCCGTGCTGTACCTGTCCTGGGAGTGTTTGATGGGGGGGACAGTGTAGAGGGGGCTTTACTCTGTATCTAACCCCGTGCTGTACCTGTCCTGGGAGTGTTTGATGGGGACAGTGTAGAGGGAGAGTTACTCTGTATTTTCACCCTGTTTTCTCTGTTTTTAGTTGGCAACTCTGGACATTAGCACAAAGACTATTACACACACTCCAGATTCGATGAGGAAGCTTTTGGACGATCACTTGAAACAACTGATGAAGGAGTTTTCTGATTCTCTGGGTGAATGTGGGATGGAGCTGGAGCCGGAGATTTCTGATCTTGAGAAGACATTGTCTGCTGTGATTGAGAATGCAGTTCAGTCTTTCACATATACTTTCAATTCAGTGATTCAGTGCCTAAAGCAGGAGAGAGTAAAGGAGTTGAAAAGTTTCTGCAATCAGAAGGTACTTGAGATTCCACATCAGTTGAATTTGATGGTTGTATTTAATCCATCCACGGTATCTGGGCATCGCTGGCTGGACCAGCATTTCCTGCCCTCCCGAGCGGCATTGTCAGAGTCAAACACATTGCTGAGGCTCTGGAGTCTCATGTTGGCCAGACAGGGGAAGGACGGCAGATTTCCTTCTCGAAAGGACATCAGTGAACCAGATGGTTCCATCCCACAATCGACAATGGTTTCATGGTCATCAGTACGCTCCGAATATCAGAATTATATTGGATACAACTTCCACCATCGGCCGTGGGAGGATTCACGTTCAGCTCCCCAGAGATTAGACTTCCAAAGCAGCAACAATAATGCAATGCTGAACCTTCCCCAAACGTTCCAGAGACAGTTTACTCTGTATCTAACCCCGTGCTGTACCTGTCCTGGGAGTGTTTGATGGGGACAGTGTAGAGGTAACGTTACTCTGTATCTAACCCCGTGCTGGACCTGTCCTGGGAGTGTTTGATGGGGGGACAGTGTAGAGGGAGCTTTACTCTGTATCTAACCCCGTGCTGTACCTGTCCTGGGAGTGTTTGATGGGGGGACAGTGTAGAGGGAGCTTTACTCTGTATCTAACCCCGTGCTGTACCTGTCCTGGGAGTGTTTGATGGGGGGACAGTGTAGAGGGAGCTTTACTCTGTATCTAACCCCGTGCTGCACCTGTCTTGGGAGTGTTTGATGGGGGGACAGTGTCGAGGGAGCTTTACTCTGTATCTAACCCCGTGCTGCACCTGTCTTGGGAGTGTTTGATGGGGGGACAGTGTAGAGGGAGCTTTACTCTGTATCTAACCCCGTGCTGTACCTGTCCTGGGAGTGTTTGATGGGGACAGTGTAGAGATAACGTTACTCTGTATCTAACCCCGTGCTGGACCTGTCCTGGGAGTGTTTGATGGGGGGACAGTGTAGAGGGAGCTTTACTCTGTATCTAACCCCGTGCTGTACCTGTCCTGGGAGTGTTTGATGGGGGGACAGTGTAGAGGGAGCTTTACTCTGTATCTAACCCCGTGCTGTACCTGTCCTGGGAGTGTTTGATGGGGGGACAGTGTAGAGGGAGCTTTACTCTGTATCTAACCCCGTGCTGCACCTGTCTTGGGAGTGTTTGATGGGGGGACAGTGTCGAGGGAGCTTTACTCTGTATCTAACCCCGTGCTGTACCTGTCTTGGGAGTGTTTGATGGGGGACAGTGTAGAGGGAGGTTTACTTTGGATCTAATCACGTGCTGTACCTGTCCTGGGAGTGTTTAATGGGGACAGTGTAGAGGGAGCTTTACTCTGTATCTAACCCTGTGCTGTACCTGTCCTGGGAGTGTTTGATGGGGGACAGTGTAGAGGGAGCTTTACTCTGTATCTAACCCCGTGCTGCACCTGTCTTGGGAGTGTTTGATGGGGGGACAGTGTCGAGGGAGCTTTACTCTGTATCTAACCCCGTGCTGTATCTGTCTTGGGAGTGTTTGATGGGGGGGACAGTGTAGAGGGAGCTTTACTCTGTATCTAACCGCGTGCTGTACCTGTCCTGGGAGTGTTTGATGGGGGACAGTGTAGAGGGAGCTTTACTCTGTATCTAACCCCGTGCTGTACATGTCCTGGGAGTGTTTGATGGGGGACAGTGTAGAGGGAGCTTTACTCTGTATCTAACCCCGTGCTGTACCTGTCCTGGGAGTGTTGATTTGGGACAGTGTAGAGGGAGGTTTACTTTGTATCTAATCACGTGCTGTACCTGTCCTGGGAGTGTTTAATGGGGACAGTGTAGAGGGAGCTTTACTCTGTATCTAACCCCGTGCTGTACCTGTCGTGGGAGTGTTTGATGGGGGACAGTGTAGAGGGAGCTTTACTCTGTATCTAACCCCGTGCTGTACCTGTCTTCGGAGTGTTTGATGGGGGGGACAGTGTAGACGGAGCTTTACTCTGTATCTAACCCCGTGCTGTACCTGTCCTGTGCGTGTTTGATGGGGGATAGTGTAGAGGGAGCTTTACTCTGTATCTCACCCCCTGCTGTACCTGTCCTGGGAGTGTTTGATGGGGACAGTGTAGAGGGAGCTTTACTGTGTATCTAACCCTGGCCTGTACCTGTCCTGGGAGTGTTTGATGGGGGGACAGTGTAGAGGGAGCTTTACTCTGTATCTAACCCCGTGCTGTACCTGTCCTGGGAGTGTTTAATGGGGACAGTGTAGAGGGAGCTTTACTCTGTATCTAACCCCGTACTGTACCTGTCGTGGGAGTATTTGATGGGGGACAGTGTAGAGGGAGCTTTACTCTGTATCTAACCGCGTGCTGCACCTGTCTTCGGAGTGTTTGATGGGGGGACAGTGTCGAGGGAGCATTACTCTGTATCTAACCCCGTGCTGTACCTGTCTTGGGAGTGTTTGATGGGGGGGACAGTGTAGACGGAGCTTTACTCTGTATCTAACCCCGTGCTGTACCTGTCCTGGGCGTGTTTGATGGGGGATAGTGTAGAGGGAGCTTTACTCTGTATCTCACCCCCTGCTGTACCTGTCCTGGGAGTGTTTGAGGGGGACAGTGTAGAGGGAGCTTTACTGTGTATCTAACCCTGGCCTGTACCTGTCCTGGGAGTGTTTGATGGGGGGACAGTGTAGAGGGAGCTTTACTCTGTATCTAACCCCGTGCTGTACCTGTCCTGGGAGTGTTTGATGGGGGTTATTTTAGAGCGGGCTTTACTCTGTATCTAACCCTGTGCTGTACCTGTCCTGGGAGTGTTTGATGGGGGACAGTGTAGAGGGAGCTTTACTCTGGATCTAACCCCGTGCTGTACCTGTCCTGGGAGTGTTTGATACGGGGACAGTGTAGAGGGAGCTTTACTCTGTATCTCACCCCGTGCTGTACCTGTCCTGGGAGTGTTTGATGGGGGGACAGTGTAGAGGGAGATTTACTCTGTATCTAACCCCGTGCTGTACCTGTCTTGGGAGTGTTTGATGGGGGGCAGTGTAGAGGGAGCTTTACTCTGTATCTAACCCCGTGCTGTACCTGTCATGGGCGTGTTTGATGGGGGATAGTGTAGAGGGAGCTTTACTCTGTATCTCACCCCCTGCTGTACCTGTCCTGGGAGTGTTTGAGGGGGACAGTGTAGAGGGAGCTTTACTGTGTATCTAACCCTGGCCTGTACCTGTCCTGGGAGTGTTTGATGGGGGGACAGTGTAGAGGGAGCTTTACTCTGTATCTAACCCCGTGCTGTACCTGTCCTGGGAGTGTTTGATGGGGGTTATTTTAGAGCGGGCTTTACTCTGTATCTAACCCTGTGCTGTACCTGTCCTGGGAGTGTTTGATGGGGGACAGTGTAGAGGGAGCTTTACTCTGGATCTAACCCCGTGCTGTACCTGTCCTGGGAGTGTTTGATACGGGGACAGTGTAGAGGGAGCTTTACTCTGTATCTCACCCCGTGCTGTACCTGTCCTGGGAGTGTTTGATGGGGGACAGTGTAGAGGGAGCTTTACTCTGTATCTAACCCCGTGCTGTACCTGTCTTGGGAGTGTTTGATGGGGGACAGTGTAGAGGGAGCTTTACTCTGTATCTAACCCCGTGCTGTACCTGTCCTGGGAGTGTTTGATGGGGGACAGTGTAGAGGGAACTTTAGTCTGTATCTAACCCCATGCTGTACCTGTCCTGGGACTGATTGATGGGGAACAGTGTTGTGGGAGCTTTTCTTTGTCTCTAAACCCGGGCTCTACCTGTCCTGGGAGTGTTTGATGGGGACAGTGTAGAGGGAGGTTTACTCTGTATCCAACCCTGTGCTGTACCTGTCGTGGGAGTGTTTGATGGGGGGACAGTGTAGAGGGAGCTTTACGCTGTATCTAACCCCGTGCTGCACCTGTCCTGGGAGTGTTTGATGGGGACAGTGTAGAGGGAGCTTTACACTGGATCTAACCCCTTGCTGTACCTGTCCTGGGAGTGTTTGATGGCGGGACAGTGTAGAGGGAGCTTTACTCTGTATCTAACCCCATGCTGTACCTGTCCTGGGAGTGTTTGATGTGGGGACAGTGTAGAAGGAGCTTTACTCTGTATCTAACTCCGTGCTGTACCTGTCCTGGGAGTGTTTGATGCGGGGGACAGTGTAGCGGGAGCTTTACTCTGTATCTAACCCCGTGCTGTACCTGTCCTGGGAGTGTTTGATGGGGACAGTGTAGAGGGAGAGTTACTCTGTATTTTCACCCTGTTTTCTCTGTTTTAAGGTGGCAACTCTGGACA
The DNA here is from genome assembly GCF_965287045.1 of Carcharhinus amblyrhynchos. NCBI lineage: Eukaryota > Metazoa > Chordata > Chondrichthyes > Carcharhiniformes > Carcharhinidae > Carcharhinus > Carcharhinus amblyrhynchos. The sequence goes on from NW_027649967.1 coordinate 131,091, forward strand.
TTAACACGAAAAGTATTACACACACTCCAGATTCGATGAGGAAGCTTTTGGACAATCACTCAAAACGACTGGTGAAGGATTTTTGTGATTCTCTGGGTGAATGTGGGATGGAGCTGGAGCCGGAGATTTCTGATCTTGAGAAGACATTGTCTGCTGTGATTGAGAATGCAGTTCAGTCTTTCACATATACTTTCAATTCAGTGATTCAGTGCCTAAAGCAGGAGAGAGTAAAGGAGTTGAAAAGTTTCTGCAATCAGAAGGTACTTGAGATTCCACATCAGTTGAATTTGATGGTTGTATTTAATCCATCCACGGTATCTGGGCATCGCTGGCTGCACCAGCATTTCCTGCCCTCCCGAGCGGCATTGTCAGAGTCAAACACATTGCTGAGGCTCTGGAGTCTCATGTTGGCCAGACAGGGGAAGGACGGCAGATTTCCTTCTCGAAAGGACATCAGTGAACCAGATGGTTCCATCCCACAATCGACAATGGTTTCATGGTCATCAGTACGCTCCTAATATCGGAATTATGTTGGATACAACTTCCACCATCGGCCGTGGGAGGATTCACGTTCAGCTCCCCAGAGATTAGACTTCCAAAGCAGCAACAATAATGCAATGCTGAACCTTCCCCAAACGTTCCAGAGACAGTTTACTCTGTATCTAACCCCGTGCTGTACCTGTCCTGGGAGTGTTTGATGGGGGGACAGTGTAGAGGGAGCTTTACTCTGGATCTAACCCCGTGCTGTACCTGTCCTGGGAGTGTTTGATGGGGACAGTGTAGAGGTAACGTTACTCTGTATCTAACCCCGTGCTGTACCTGTCCTGGGAGTGTTTGATGGGGGACAGTGTAGAGGGAGCTTTACTCTGGATCTAACCCCGTGCTGTACCTGTCCTGGGAGTGTTTGATGGGGGACAGTGTAGAGGGAGCTTTACTCTGTATCTAACCCCGTGCTGTACCTGTCCTGGCAGTGTTTGATGGGGACAGTGTAGAGGGAACGTTACTCTGTATCTAACCCCGTGCTGGACCTGTCCTGGGAGTGTTTGATGGGGGGGACAGTGTAGAGGGAGCTTTACTCTGTATCTAACCCCGTGCTGTACCTGTCCTGGGAGTGTTTGATGGGGGACAGTGTAGAGGGAGCTTTACTCTGTATCTAACCCCGTGCCGTACCTGTCCTGGGAGTGTTTGATGGGGGGACAGTGTAGAGGGAGCTTTACTCTGTATCTAACCCCGTGCTGTACTTGTCCTAGGAGTATTTGATGGGCGACAGTGTAGAGGGAGCTTTACTCTGTATCTAACCCTGTGCTGTACCTGTCCTGGGAGTGTTTGATGGGGGGACAGTGCAGAGGGAGCTTTACTCTGGATCTAACCCCGTGCTGTACCTGTCCTGGGAGTGTTTGATGGGGGACAGTGTAGAGGGAGCTTTACTCTGTATCTAACCCCGTGCCGTACCTGTCCTGGGAGTGTTTGATGGGGGACAGTGTAGAGGGAGCGTTACTCTGTATCTAACCCCGTGCTGTACCTGTCCTGGGAGTGTTTGATCGGGGGACAGTGTAGAGGGGGCTTTACTCTGTATCTAACCCCGTGCTGTACCTGTCCTGGGAGTGTTTGATGGGCGACAGTGTAGAGGGAGCTTTACTCTGTATCTAACCCTGTGCTGTACCTGTCCTGGGAGTGTTTGATGGGGGGACAGTGTCGAGGGAGCTTTACTCTGTATCTAACCCTGTGCTGTACCTGTCCTGGGAGTGTTGATTTGGGACAGTGTAGAGGGAGGTTTACTCTGTATCTAACCCCGTGCTGTACCTGTCCTGGGAGTGTTTAATGGGGACAGTGTAGAGGGAGCTTTACTCTGTATCTAATCACGTGCTGTACCTGTCCTGGGAGTGTTTGATGGGGGACAGTGTAGAGGGAGCTTTACTCTGTATCTAACCCCGTGCTGCACCTGTCTTGGGAGTGTTTGATGGGGGGACAGTGTCGAGGGAGCTTTACTCTGTATCTAACCCCGTGCTGTACCTGTCCTGGGATTGTTTGATGGGGGACAGTGTAGAGGGAGCTTTACTCTGTATCTAACCCCGTACTGTACCTGTCCTGGGAGTGTTTGATGGGGGACAGTGTAGAGGGAGCTTTACTCTGTATCTAACCCCGTGCTGTACCTGTCCTGGGAGTGTTTGATGGGGGACAGTGTGGAGGGAGCTTTACTCTGTATCGAACCCCATGCTGTACCTGTCCTGGGAGTGTTTGATGGGGACAGTGTAGAGGGAGCTTTACTCTGTATCAACCCCGTGCTGTACCTGTCCTGGGAGTGTTTAATGGGGGACAGTGTAGAGGGGCCTTTACTCTGTATCTAACCCCGTGCTGTACCTGTCCTAGGAGTGTTTGATGGGGGACAGTGTAGAGGGAGCTTTACTCTGTATCTAACCCCGTGCTGCACCTGTCTTGGGAGGGTTTGATGGGGGGACAGTGTCGAGGGAGCTTTACTCTGTATCTAACCCCGTGCTGTACCTGTCTTGGGAGTGTTTGATGGTGGGGACAGTGTCGAGGGAGCTTTACTCTGTATCTAACCCTGTGCTGTACCTGTCCTGGGAGTGTTTGATTGGGGGACAGTGTCGACGGTGCTTTACTCTGTATCTAACCCCGTGCTGTACCTGTCCTGGGAGTGTTTGATGGGGGGACAGTGTAGAGGGAGCTTTACTCTATATCTAACCCCGTGCTGTACCTGTCCTGGGAGTGTTTGATGGGGACAGTGTCGAGGGGGCTTTACTCTGTATCTAACCCCGTGCTGTACCTGTCCTGGGAGTGTTGATTTGGGACAGTGTAGAGGGAGGTTTACTTTGTATCTAATCACGTGCTGTACCTGTCCTGGGAGTGTTTAATGGGGGACAGTGTAGAGGGAGCTTCACTCTGTATCTAACCCCGTGCTGTACCTGTCCTGGGAGTGTTTGATGGGGGGACAGTGTAGAGGGAGCTTTACTCTGTATCTAACCCCGTGCTGTACCTGTCCTGGGAGTGTTTGATGGGGACAGTGTAGAGGGAGCTTTACTCTGTATCTAACCCCGTGCTGTACCTGTCCTTGGAGTGTTTGATGGGGGCGACAGTGTAGAGGGAGCTTTACTCTGTATCTAACCCCGTGCTGTACCTGTCCTGGGAGTGTTTGATGGGGGGACAGTGTCAACGGAGCTTTACTCAGTATCTAACCCCGTGCTGTACCTGTCCTGGGAGTGTTTGATGGGGACAGTGTAGAGGGAGCTTTACTCTGTATCTAACCCCGTGCTGTACCTGTCCTGGGAGTGTTTGATGGGGGGACAGTGTAGACGGAGCTTTACTCTGTGTCTAACCCCATGCTGTACCTGTCCTGGGAGTGTTTGATGGGGGAGAGTGGAGACGGAGCTTTGTTCTCTGTAACAAGCTGTTTTTATCTCTATATTAGGAGATCGAAGCAGAGATCATTCTGGAAAGTGTGAAGACGAGCCCACGTTCAATGCAGATTCTCCTGGATAAGAAATGTAAAGAGCTGGTGGATCATTTTAAACAACAGCTGAGAATCAGCGAAGCAGAGAGAGCTGGATTTGTCATTGAGTTGGAAGGTGCCTTAAAAAGTGAAATTCACGATTTCACCAAGTTTTATCAGCGGGTGTTCCAGATGTCAATTGAAAAACTCAAAAAGCAAAATCTGGAGCGTTTTCAAACTTACCGCAAGAAACAGGTAATTGAGAGAAAATATTCAGAATTTGGGAATGGTCGAGTGGAGAGGGAGCTTTACTCTGTATCTAACCCCGTGCTGTACCTGTCCTGGGAGTGTTTGATGGGGGGACAGTGTAGAGGGAGCTTTACTCTGTATCTAACCCCGTGTTGTCCCTGTCCTGGGAGTGATGGATGGGGACAGTGTAGAGAGAGCTTTACTCTGTATCTAACCCCGTGCTGTACCTGTCCTGGGAGTGTTTGAAGGTGACAGTGTAGAGGGAGCTTTACTCTGTATTTAACCCCGTGCTGTACCTGTCCTGGGAGTGTTTGATAAGGGGACAGTGTAGAGGGAGCTTTACTCTGTATTTAACCCCGTGCTGTACCTGTCCTGGGAGTGTTTGATGGGGGGGACAGTGTAGAGGGAGCTTTACTCTGTATCCAACCCCGTGCTGTACCTGTCCCGGGAGTGTTTGATGGGGACAGTGTAGAGGGAGCTTTACCCTGTATCTAACCCCGTGCTGTACCTGTCCTGGGAGTGTTTGATGGGGACAGTGTAGAGGGAGCTTTATTCTGTATCTAACCCTGTGCTGTACCTGTCCTGGGAGTGTTTGATGGGGGGACAGTGTAGAGGGAGCTTTACTCTGTATCTAACCCTGTGCTGTACCTGTCCTGGGAGTGTTTGATGGGGGGACAGTGTAGAGGGAGCTTTACTCTGTATCTAACCCCGTGCTGTACCTCTCCTGGGAGTGTTTGATGCGGGGACAGTGTAGAGGGAGCTTTACTCTGTATCTAACCCCGTGCTGTACCTCTCCTGGGAGTGTTTGATGCGGGGACAGTGTGGAGGGAGCTTTACTCTGTATCAGGTGGAGTTTCTGGTGCAGATGGAGGAGGAGAAAGTGGGTTCCCGGACACGTGTCCTTTGTTTGAATAGAGGGGAGTATGGTAGGATGAGAGAAGAATTGGCGAATGTGGACTGGGGGAGCGTGTTGGAAGGTAGGTCTGCTGAGGAGCAGTGGAGGATCTTTAAGGAGATCTTTCTTGGTGCTCAGCAGAAATTTATTCCGATGGTTAAAAAGGACAGTAGGAAGAGAGGTAATAAGCCGTGGATAACGAAGGAGGTGAAGGAAAGTATTAAATTAAAAGCGGAGGAATTTAGAGTAGCTAAGAGCAGTGGGCGAGAAGAGGATTGGGAAAGGTTTAAATGTCAACAAAGATTGACAAAAAAGTTGATAAAGGAGGGTAGAAGAAGCTATGAAGCTGGGCTAGCGCTTAATATAAAAAAGGATAGCAAGAGTTTTTATAAATATATAAAAAGGAAGAGGCTGGCTAGGGTGAACGTTGGTCCTTTAGAGGATGAGAAAGGGGACCTAGTGGTAGGGGATGGGGATATGGCTAAGGTCTTGAATAACTTTTTTGTTTCTGTCTTCACGGAGGAGGACGTGAATAATTTGCCGGGTGTTAGCGATGGAAAGGTGGTAGGACTGGAGGGTCTTAATGACATTACTGTTACTAGAGAGGTGGTGCGAGACAGACTGGAGGGGCTGATTGTGGACAAGTCCCCAGGACCGGATGGAATGCATCCGAGGGTTCTGAAAGAAATGGCGGAGGTGATAGTGGATGCCTTGGTGGTTATTTTCCAGACGTCGCTGGATTCCGGGGAAGTGCCGGAGGATTGGAAAACGGCTAATGTTACGCCGTTGTTTAAGAAGGGTGCCAGGCAAAAGGCGGGGAATTACAGGCCGGTTAGTTTAACGTCTGTGGTAGGTAAAATGTTAGAATCCGTCATTAAGGAGGAAATTGCGAGGCATCTTGAAGGGAATTGCTTGATAGGGCAGACGCAACACGGTTTCGTTAAAGGGAAGTCGTGTCTGACAAATTTACTGGAGTTCTATGAGGATGTGTCTAGGGCGGTGGATAGAGGAGAGCCGGTGGATGTGGTCTTTCTGGATTTTCAGAAGGCGTTTGATAAGGTACCTCACAAGAGGTTACTGCAGAAGGTCAGAGGACATGGAGTTGGGGGTAGGGTGTTAGCGTGGATAGAGGATTGGTTGTCAAATAGGAGGCAGAGAGTGGGGGTCAATGGGTGCTATTCGGATTGGCGGTTGGTGACTAGTGGGGTGCCCCAGGGGTCGGTGCTGGGGCCTCAGCTATTTACCATTTATATAGATGATCTGGAGGAGGGAACCGAGTGTAGGGTGTCGAAATTTGCTGATGACACCAAGATTGGGGGAAAGGCAAATTGCGCGGAGGGTGTGGAGAGTCTGCAGAAGGATCTAGATAGGCTGGGCGAATGGGCCAGGAAATGGCAAATGGAATTTAATGTTGGCAAGTGTGAGGTGGTCCACTTTGGTAGGAATAATGGTAGGAAGGACTATTACTTACGTGGAGAAAAACTGCAGCAGGCGACGGTGCAGAGGGACCTCGGGGTCCTTGTGCATGAGTCGCAAAAACCCAGCCTGCAGGTGCAGCAGGTGGTCAGGAAGGCGAATGGGATGCTGGCCTTCATAGCGAGGGGGATTGAATATAAAAGTAGGGAGGTCTTGCTGCAGCTGTATAGGGCATTGGTGAGGCCGCAGCTGGAGTACTGTGTGCAGTTTTGGGCGCCGCACCTGCGCAAGGATATTTTGGCCTTGGAGGGAGTGCAGAGGAGGTTTACTAGGCTGATACCGGAGTTGAGGGGGTTGAGCTATGAGGAGAGGCTGAATAAACTAGGCTTGTACTCGTTAGAGTTTAGAAGAATGAGGGGAGATCTCATTGAGACGTATAAGATGATGAATGGGATGGATAGGATAGAGGTGGAGAGACTCTTCCCGCTCAAAAAAGACAGTAGGACTAGGGGGCACAGCCTCAAGATAGAGGGGGGGCGGTTCAGAACGGAGTTGAGGAGGAACTTCTTCACTCAAAGGGTGGTGAATCTCTGGAATTCTCTGCCCGTTGAAGTGGTGGAGGCTGCCTCGCTAAATATTTTTAAGAAGCGGGTTGATGGGTTTTTGATAAGAGAGGGGATTAAGGGTTATGGGGAGAGGGCGGGAAAGTGGAACTGAGCCACGACAGATCAGCCATGATCTTATTGAATGGCGGGGCAGGCTCGAAGGGCCAGATGGCCTACTCCTGCTCCTATTTCTTATGTTCTTATGTTCTTATGTTCTAACCCTGTGCTGTACCTGTCCTGGGAATGGTTGATGGGGGGACAGTGTAGAGGGAGCTTTACTCTGTATCTAACCCCATGCTGTACCTGTCCTGGGAGTGTTTGATGGGGGGACAGTGTAGAGGGAGCTTTACTCTGTATCTAACCCCGTGCTGTACCTGTCCTGGGAGTGTTTGATGGGGGGACACTGTAGAGGGAGCTTTACTCTGTATCTAACACCGTGCTGTACCTGTCCTGGGAGTGTTTGATGGGGGGACAGTGTAGAGGGAGCTTTACTCTGTATCTAACCCCGTGCTGTACCTGTCCTGGGAGCGTTTGATGGGGGACAGTGTAGAGGGAGACTTTTGGGATAAGAACATGGAAATTAGTAAGATGGAGGGTGATAGGTAAGACGAGTAGGTAGGGGTATGTTTGGCAGTGCTTGTGGGGTGAAGGGCCTGTTTGCGCTGTAGTTTTTTAATGTTTCTATGTTTAAAAGCTCCCTTTACACTTTCCCCCATCAAACACTCCCAGGACAGGTACAGCACGGGGTTAGATACAGAACAAAGTGGATGAGCTTAGAGTGTGGATCGCTACTTGGAAATGTGATGTGGTGGCCATTACACAGACTTGGATTTCTCAGGGACAGGACTGGATACTTCAAGTGCCGCATTTCAGATGTTTCAGGAGGGACAGGGAGGGAGGCAAAAGAGGTGGGGGAGTGGTACTGTTGATCAGAGATAGTGTCACAGCTGTAGAGAAGGTGGACACCATGGAGGGATTGTCTATGGAGTCTCTGTGGGTGGAGGTTCAGAACAGGAAAGAGTCGATAACTTTACTGGGTGTTTTCTATTGGCCGCCCAATAGTAACAGGGATGTTGAGGAACAGATTGGGAAGCAGATCTTGGAAGAATGTAATCATCACAGAGTTGTCGTGATGGGAGATTTTAATTTCCCAAATATAGATTGGAATCTCCCTAAGGCCAGGGGTTTGGATGGGCAGGAGTTTGTTCAGTGTGTTTCTTGACACAGTATGTGGATAAGCCTACAAGAGGAGAGGCTGTCCTCGATTAGGTATTGGGAAATGAACCTGGTCCGGTGTCTGATCTCTCAGTGGGAGAGCATTTTGGGGATCGTGATCATAATTCTATCTCCTTTACACTAGCATTGGACAGAGATAGGATCAGACAAACTAGCAAAGTGTTTAATTGGAGTGAGGGGAATTATGAGGCTATTGGGCAGGAAATTAGAGGCATAAATTGGAAAGAGGTTTTCTCAGGGAAATGTGCAGAAGAAATGTGGCAAATTTTCAAGGAATATTTGTCAGGAGTTCTGCACAGTAATGTTCCAATGAGACAGGGAGGTTATGGTAGGTTAGAGGAACCACGATGCACGAAAGCTGTAATGAATTTCGTGAAGAGGAAAAGAAAAGCTTCCAAAAGGTTCAGGGAGCTAGATAATGTTAGAGATCGAGAAGAGTATACAGCTAGTAGGAAGGCGCTTGAAAAGGAAATTAGGAGAGCCAGAAGGGGTCATGAGAAGGCTTGTCAGGCAGGATTAAGGAAAACCCCAAGGCATTCTCCAAGTATGTGAAGAGCAAGAGGATAAGAAGGAATAGGACCTGTCAAGTGTGATGGTGGGAAGGTTTGTACAGAACCGGTAGAAATTGCAGAGGTGCTCAATGAATCCTTTACTTCAGTATTCACAGTGGAAAAGGATCTTGGTGGTTGTAGTTCAGACTTACAGTGGACTGAAAAGCTTGGCCATGTGAACATTAAGAAAGAGGATGTGTTGGAGCTTTTGAATAGCATCAGGATAGATAAGTCGCCGGGACCAGATGGGATGTGCCCCAGGTTACTGTGGGAGGCGAGGGAAGAGATTGCTGAGCCTCTGGCGATGATCTTTGCGTCATCGATGGAGACAGGAGTTGTTCCAAAGGATTGCGGATGTGATTCCTTTGTTCAAGAAAGGGAGAAGAGATAGCCCTGGAAATTATAGACTGATGAGTCTAACCTCACTGGTTGGTAAGTTGATGGAGAAGATCCTGAGAGACAGGATTTATGAACATTTGGAGAGGTATAGTATGATTAAGAATAGTCAGCACGGCTTTGTCAAAGGCAGATCGTGCCTGACAAGCCTGATTGAATCTTTTGAGGATGTGACTAAACACATTGATGAAGGAAGAGCAGTAGATGTGGTTTATATGGACTTCAGCAAGGCATTTGATAACGTGCTGCATGCAAGACTTATTGAGAAAGTGAGGGGGCATGGGATCCAAAGGGACATTGCTCTGTGGATCCAGAACTGGCTTGCCCGCAGAAGGCAGAGAGTGATTGTAGATGGGTCTTTTTCTGCATGGAGGTCGGTCACCAGTGGAGTGACCCAGGGATCTGTTCTGGGACCCTTGCTGTTTGTGATTTTTATAAATGACCTGGATGAGGGAGTGGAGGGATGGGTTGGTAAGTTTGCTGATGACACACAGGTTGGTGGTCTTGTGGATAGTCTGCAGGGATGTCAGAAGTTGCAGCGTGACATACATGGGATGCAAGACTGGGTGGAGAAGTGGCAGATGGACTTCAACCCAGATAAATGTGTGGTGGTCCATTGTGGCAGATCAAATCTGATGGTAGAATATAATATTAAGGGTAAGACTCTTGGCAGTGTGGGAGATCAGAAGGATCTTGGGGTCCGGGTTCAGAGGATGCTCAAAGCAGCTTCGCATGTGGAGGGTGTGGTTAAGAAGGCGTATGGTGTACTGGCCTTCATCAATCGAGGGATTGAGTTTAGGAGTCAGGAGATAATGCTGCAGCTTTATAAGACCCTGGTCAGACCCCACTTGGAGTACTGTGCGCAGTTCTGGTCACCTCACTACAGGAAGGATGTGGAAGCCATAGAAAGGGTGCAGAGGAGATTTACAAGGATGTTGCCTGGATTGGGAGCTCGGTCTTTTCTTCCTTGGATCCTCAAAAGATTCAATCAGGCTTGTCAGGCACGATCTGCCTTTGACAAAGCCGTGCTGACTATTCTTAATCATACTATACCTCTCCAAATGTTCATAAATCCTGTCTCTCAGGATCTTCTCCATCAACTTACCAACCAGTGAGGTTAGACTCATCAGTCTATAATTTCCAGGGCTATCTCTTCTCCCTTTCTTGAACAAAGGAATCACATCCGCAATCCTTTGGAACAACTCCTGTCTCCATCGATGACGCAAAGATCATCGCCAGAGGCTCAGCAATCTCTTCCCTCGCCTCCCACAGTAACCTGGGGCACATCCCATCTGGTCACGGCGACTTATCTATCCTGATGCTGTTCAAAAGCTCCAACACATCCTCTTTCTTAATGTTCACATGGCCAAGCTTTTCAGTCCACTGTAAGTCTGAACTACAACCACCAAGATCCTTTTCCACTGTGAATACTGAAGTAAAGGATTCATTGAGCACCTCTGCAATTTCTACCGGTTCGATACAAACCTTCCCACCATCACACTTGACAGGTCCTATTCCTTCTTATCCTCTTGCTCTTCACATACTTGGAGAATGCCTTGGGGTTTTCCTTAATCCTGCCTGCCAAGCCTTCTCATGACCCCTTCTGGCTCTCCGAATTTCCTTTTTAAGCTCCTTCCTACTAGCCATATACTCTTCTCGATCTCTAACATTACTGAGCTCCCTGAACCTTCTGGAAGCTTTTCTTTTCCTCTTCACAAAATTCATTACAGCTTTCATGCACCACAGTTCCTTTAGCCTACCATAACTTCCCTGTCTCATTGGAACATTACTGTACAGAACTCCAGACAAATATTCCTTGAAAATTTGCCACATTTCTCCTGTACATTTCCCTGAGAAAAAGTCTTTCCAATTTTTCCTCCAATTTCCTGCCTGATAGCCTCATAATTCCCCTCACTCCAATTAAACACTTTGCTAGTTTGTCTGATCCTATCTCTGTCCAATGCTAGTGTAAAGGAGATAGAATTATGATCACGATTCCCAAAATGCTCTCCCACTGAGAGATCAGACACCGGACCAGGTTCATTTCCCAATACCTAATCGAGTACAGCCTCTCCTCTTGTAGGCTTATCCACATACTGTGTCAAGAAACACACCGAACAAACTCCTGCCCATCCAAACCCCTGGCCTTAGGGAGATTCCAATCTATATTTGGGAAATTAAAATCTCCCATCACGACAACTCTGTGATGATTACATTCTTCCAAGATCTGCTTCCCAATCTGTTCCTCAACATCCCTGTTACTATTGGGCGGCCGATAGAAAATACCCAGTAAAGTTATCAACCCTTTCCTGTTCTGAACCTCCACCCACAGAGACTCCATAGACAATCCCTCCACGGCATCCACCTTCTCTACAGCTGTGACACTATCTCTGATCAACAGTGTCCATCCCTCCCTCTTTTGCCTCCCTCCCTGTCCCTCTGAAACCCGGCACTTGAAGTATCCAGTCCTGTCCCTGCGACATCCAAGTCTCTGTAATGGCCCCCACGTCACATTTCCAAGCAGCGATCCACGCCCTAAGCTCATCTACTTTATTCACTACACTCCTGGTGTTAAAATGGACACATCTCAAACCTTTGGTCTGAGCGATCCCCTTCTCTATCACCTGCCTATCCTCCCTCTCACACTGTAGACAATCCCTTTCTATTTAGGAGCTAACCTCCTCTCTCCCTGTCACTTCAATTTGATTCCCACCCCCCAACCTTTCTAGTTTAAACTCTTCCCAGGAGCCTTAGCAAACCTCCCGGCCAGGATATTGGTCCCCCTGGGATTCAAGTGCAACCCATCCTTTTTGTACAGGTCACACCTGCCCCTAAAGAGGTCCCAATGATCCAGAAACCTGAATCCCTGCCCCCTGCTCCAGTCCCTCAGTCCATTCCTACTCTCACTGTCTCATGGCACAGGCAGCAATCCCGAGATTACTACCTTTGCGGTCCTTTTTCTCAACTCCCTTCCTAACTCCCTATATTCTCCTTTCAGGACTTCTCCCTTTTCCTACCTATGTTAGTGGGACCAACATGGACCACAACCTCTGAGTCTTCTCCCTCCCACTCAGGATATCTTGGCTGCGATCAGAAACATCCCAGATCCTGGCACCAGGGAGGCAAACTACCATCCGAGTTTCTTGACTGTGTCAGCAGAATCTCCTGTCTGACCCACTCACTATCGAGTCCCCTTCCTCTTTCTTTCCCTACCCTTCTGAGCCACAGGACCGGACTCTGTGCCAGAGGCACGGCCACTGTTGCTTCCCCCAGGTAGTCTGTCCCCCTCAGAACAGTACTCAAACAGAAGTACTTATTGTTAAGGGGCACAGCCACTGGGGTACTCTCTGGTACCTGACCTTTCCCCTTCCTAACCGTGACCCAGATGTCTGCCTCCCATGGCCCTGGTGTGACCACCTGCCTGTAAGTCCTCTCTATCACCTCCTCGTTCTCCCTGATCAGACGAAGGTCATTGAGCTGCAGTTCCAGTTCCCTAACGCACTCCCTTAGGAGCCACAGATCAATGTACCAGCACAGAGATGGACACCCGGGAGGCTAGGAGACTCCAGGACCTCCCACACCCGATAAGGTTCCCCATGTAAGGCTTATTGAGAAAGTGGGGGGGCATGGGATCCAAAGGGACATTGCTCTGTGGATCCAGAACTGGCTTGCCCACAGAAGGCAAAGAGTGGCAATAGATGTTTGATGAGGGACAGTGTAGAGGGAGCTTTACTCTGTATCTAACCCCGTGCTGTACCTGTCCTGGGAGTGTTTGATGGGGGACAGTGTAGAGGGAGCTTTACTCTGTATCTAACCCCGTGCTGTACCTGTCCTGGGAGTGTTTGATGGGGGGACAGTGTAGAGGGAGCTTTACTCTGTATCTAACCCCGTGATGTACCTGTCCTGGGAGTGTTTGATGGGGGGACAGTGTAGAGGGAGCTTTACTCTGTATCTAACCCCGTGCTGTACCTGTCCTGGGAGTGTTTGATGGGGGGACAGTGTAGAGGGAGCTTTACTCTGTATCTAACCCTGTGCTGTACCTGTCCTGGGAGTGTTTGATGGGGGGACAGTGTAGAGGGAGCTTTACTCTGTATCTAACCCCGTGCTGTACCTGTCCTGGGAGTGTTTGATGGGGGACAGTGTAGAGGGAGCTTTACTCTGTATCTAACCCTGTGCTGTACCTGTCCTGGGAGTGTTTGATGGGGGGACAGTGTAGAGGGAGCTTTACTCTGTATCTAACCCCGTGCTGTACCTGTCCTGGGAGTGTTTGATGGGGGGACAGTGTAGAGGGAGCTTTACTCTGTATCTAACCCCGTGCTGTACCTGTCCTGGGAGTGTTTGATGGGGGACAGTGTAGAGGGAGCTTTACTCTGTATCTAACCCCGTGCTGTACCTGTCCTGGGAGTGTTTGATGGGGGGACAGTGTAGAGGGAGCTTTACTCTGTATCTAACCCCGTGCTGTACCTGTCCTGGGAGTGTTTGATGGGGACAGTGTAGAGGGAGCTTTACTCTGTATCTAACCCCGTGCTGTACCTGTCCTGGGAGTGTTTGATGGGGGGACAGTGTAGAGGGAGCTTTACTCTGTATCTAACCCCGTGCTGTACCTGTCCTGGGAGTGTTTGATGGGGGACAGTGTAGAGGGAGCTTTACTCTGTATCTAACCCTGTGCTGTACCTGTCCTGGGAGTGTTTGATGGGGGGACAGTGTAGAGGGAGCTTTACTCTGTATCTAACCCCGTGCTGTACCTGTCCTGGGAGTGTTTGATGGGGGGACAGTGTAGAGGGAGCTTTACTCTGTATCTAACCCCGTGCTGTACCTGTCCTGGGAGTGTTTGATGGGGGACAGTGTAGAGGGAGCTTTACTCTGTATCTAACCCCGTGCTGTACCTGTCCTGGGACTGTTTGATGGGGGACAGTGCAGAGGGAGCTTTACTGTGTATCTAACCCCGTGCTGTACCTGTCCTGGGAGTGTTTGATGGGGGACAGTGCAGAGGGAGCTTTACTGTGTATCTAACCCCGTGCTGTACCTGTCCTGGGAGTGTTTGATGGGGGACAGTGCAGAGGGAGCTTTACTGTGTATCTAACCCCATGCTGTACCTGTCCTGGGAGTGTTTGATGGGGGACAGTGCAGAGGGAGCTTTACTGTGTATCTAACCCCGTGCTGTACCTGTCCTGAGAGTGTTTGATGGGGACAGTGCAGAGGGAGCTTTACTGTGTATCTAACCCCGTGCTGTACCTGTCCTGGGAGTGTTTGATGGGGGACAGTGCAGAGGGAGCTTTACTGTGTATCTAACCCCGTGCTGTACCTGTCCTGGGAGTGTTTGATGGGGGGACAGTGTAGAGGGAGCTTTACTCTGTATCTAACCCCGTGCTGTCCCTGTCCTGAGAGTGTTTGATGGGGACAGTGCAGAGGGAGCTTTACTGTGTATCTAACCCCGTGCTGTACCTGTCCTGGGAGTGTTTGATGGGGGACAGTGTAGAGGGAGCTTTACTCTGTACCTAACCCCGTGCTGTACCTGTCCTGGGAGTGTTTGATGGGGGACAGTGTAGAGGGAGCTTTACTCTGTATCTAACCCCGTGCTGTACCTGTCCTGGGAGTGTTTGATGGGGGACAGTGTAGAGGGAGCTTTACTCTGTACCTAACCCCGTGCTGTACCTGTCCTGGGAGTGTTTGATGGGGGACAGTGTAGAGGGAGCTTTACTCTGTACCTAACCCCGTGCTGTACCTGTCCTGGGAGTGTTTGATGGGGGGACAGTGTAGAGGGAGCTTTACTCTGTATCTAACCCCGTGCTGTACCTGTCCTGGGAGTGTTTGATGGGGGGACAGTGTAGAGGGAGCTTTACTCTGTATCTAACCCCATGCTGTACCTGTCCTGGGAGTGTTTGATGGTGAGAGATTCATAGAGATTAAGCTTCTTCTAACTCTGTTTATTGTTTATTTCAGAAGGGGAGTTGGGGCTTATTTTTCTGGAGGATGCTCCTCTTCACAGAATCGCTGAAGACCACACTTGAGAAAGAGGCGGAGAATGTTCTCCGTGATTTTGAGCGTTCTTTGCCAGACAATTACCCTGAGAAGCGGTCAGTGGTTGCTGAGCTTCGTGAAGAGATGTGGAGATTGATCTGAGAGCTACACAGAATCGATCCTGTTAAATTCTGAAATGTTTTTGTGATGATATTTGGAGCTGTGGGACTGATTGTGTGTCTTTCCTCACTGTCCCATGGTCACGGGCGCTGCTGCTTTTGCCAATATGATTGAGGGAGGTGGTGAGGGTTCCTGGTTCAGTTCAGGGGGTTTGATGGTGAGTGACTCGGGGAGAAGGTTGGTGAAAACACGATGTGGAACAAGAACTGCTGAAGGGACAGGGTTGGACTGGGATGGAACCACTGACCGGATGAGATGACCACCTTCAATAAAGATCAAAACTAAACTCCAACTGGGAAATTAGACAGCTTGGCTCTGTATAAAACTGGCTTTCAGTCCGTGAATTAAATGTTCAGTGTCAAAATGAAGAGAATCTTGGGGTATTTGTGATTGGGAAATATTCCATCATGTGAAGGAATCACAGAAGAAAGAAAATATTCTCAATTTAACCAAAGCTTTCAGTCTGTCATTCATTTCCATTTCACACAGCGAGTCTGAGCCTGGGAGGACCAGTTCCTCCCTTTCATAAAACTGTACTGGCAACTGGAGATCGATTCAGTGCAGAAGGAGTCCCACACTGTGGGAGGGTCAGTGCTGAGGGAGCGTCGCACTGTGGGAGGGTCAGTGCTGAGGGAGAGCCACACTGTGGGAGGGTCGGTGCTGAGGGAGTCCCGCACTGTGGGCGGGTCAGTGCTGAGGGAGTCCCGCACTGTGGGAGGGTCAGTGCTGAGGGAGTCCCGCACTGTGGGAGGGTCAGTGCTAAGGGAGTCCCGCACTGTGGGAGGGTCGGTGCTGAGGGAGTCCCACACTGTGGGAGGGTCGGTGCTGAGGGAGTCCCGCACTGTGGGAGGGTCAGTGCTGAGGGAGTCCCAAACTGTGGGAGGGTCAGTGCTGAGGGAGTCCTGCACGGTGGGGAGGGTCAGTGCTGAGGGAGTCCCGCACTGTGGGAGGGTCAGTTCTGAGGGAGTCCCGCACTGTGGGAGGGTCAGTTCTGAGGGAGTCCCGCACTGTGGGAGGGTCGGTGCTGAGGGAGTCCCGCACTGTGGGAGGGTCGGTGCTGAGGGAGTCCCGCACTGTGGGAGGGTCAGTGCTGAGGGAGTCCCAAACTGTGGGGAGGGTCAGTGCTGAGGGACCGCTGCACACTCTCTCCTGCACACACACACTCTCTCTCACTCACACACACTTTCTCTCTGCCCAATAGATTGCCCTGGAATCTCCCAGCCACCTGATGAAGGGACAGGCTGTCCTGAAAGCTAAAAATAAACCTGTTTGGACTTTAAACTGGTGTTGTGGGATTGCTTTGTGTTTTACCCCAGTCCAACGCCAGCATCTGTACATCATGACCTTGGAACCACCTCAGCAGTGAAATAACTGAAGCTAATTTCGGAATGTGAGTTGACATATAACCAGCACCATTCCGAGCCAGCAAGTACGAATGGTTGTGAGAGTCAGAAATTTGGCATTTTTGTATTTGTCCTAAAGAGCGTCAAAGAGACAACTTTGGACACATGTCCCATCTTGTCAGCAAAGGATAACTTGCCAAGGAGAAAATGAACAGTGTTTGGTCCACAGTGCTTTTTAATCATTTGTTACAGTAAAGGTTTGTGAAATCTTGACCGGTTAGAGGATAGAGGTGAGAGAATTTAACACCACAACATTCAGGAAAAGACAACGACAGTATGGACAGGACGGGGACAAGGAGAAGGATGGCAGTTCAAATCCCAGAGAGTGCTCATCTTCATGGGTTCAAACGGGGAAGAGTAGGAGGTCCGTCTGTCTGGAAGACAGTCGGTGAATCCCGGGAATGCCCCGACCTCAGGCCTGATCGCGCGTCTTGTAAAGTTGAGCCAGGACTTCTTGCGCCTCCTTCACCCCGTGTTCCGCCGCCCTGGAAAGTAGTCCCTCCATCTCCCTAGAACTGAGGAGGAGGGGGGGAATTGCGAGGGTGAATCACTCGGAGAGTGGGATTTCCCATCTCAAATCCAGCTCAGTCACTCATACCAACCCTTCCCAACCCCCAGCTTTTCCAGTCTCTCCGCCCCCTACACCCCCTCCCATTCTCTGTAACCTCCTCCAACCCCCGACACCCCCTCCCTATCTCTGTAACCTCCTCCAGCCCCCTACACCCCATCCCTATCTCTGTAACCCCCTCCAGCTCCCCTACACCCCATCCCTATCTCTGTAACCCCCTCCAGCTCCCCGACACCCCCTCCCTATCTCTGTAACCCCCTCCAGCCCCCTACACCCCCTCCCTATCTCTGTAACCTCCTCCAGCTCCCCTACACCCCCTCCCTATCTCTGTAACCTCCTCCAGCCCCCCTGCACACCCTCCCTATCTCTGTAACCTCCTCCAGCCCCCTACACCCCCTCCCTATCTCTGTAACCTCCTCCAGCCCCCCTACACCCCCTCCCTATCTCTGTAACCTCCTCCAGCCCCCCTACACCCCCTGCCTATCTCTGTAACCCCCTCCAGCCCCCTACACCCCCTCCCTATCTCTGTAACCCCCTCCAGCCCCCCTACACCCCCTCCCTATCTCTGTAACCCCCTCCAGCCCCCTACACCCCCTCCCTATCTCTGTAACCCCCTCCAGCCCCCCTACACCCCCTCCCTATCTCTGTAACCTCCTCCAGCCCCCCTACACCCCCTCCCTATCTCTGTAACCTCCTCCAGCCCCCCTACACCCCCTCCCTGTCTCTGTAGCCTCCTCCAGCCCCCCTACACCCCCTCCCTGTCTCTGTAACCTCCTCCAGCCCCCTACAACCCCTCCCTATCTCTATAACCTCCTCCAGCCCCCCTACACCCCCTCCCTATCTCTGTAACCTCCTCCAGCCCCCAACACCCCCTCCCTATCTCTGTAACCTCCTCCAGCCCCTACACCCCCTCCCTATCTCTGTAACCTCCTCCAGCCCCTACACTCCCTCCCTATCTCTGTAACCTCCTCCAGCCCCCTACACTCCCTCCCTATCTCTGTAACCTCCTCCAGCCCCTACACCCCCTCCCTATCTCTGTAACCCCCTCCAGCCCCCCTACACCCCCTCCCTATCTCTGTAACCTCCTCCAGCCCCTACACCCCCTCCCTATCTCTGTAACCTCCTCCAGCCCCCTACACCCCCTCCCTATCTCTGTAACCCCCTCCAGCCCCCTACACCCCCTCCCTATCTCTGTAACCTCCTCCAGCCCCCTCCCTATCTCTGTAACCTCCTCCAGCCCCCCTACACCCCCTCCCTATCTCCTGTAACCTCCTCCAGCCCCCTACGCCCCCTCCCTATCTCTGTCACCTCCTCCAGCCCCTACACCCCCTCCCTATCTCTGTAACCTCCTCCAGCCCCCTACGCCCCCTCCCTATCTCTGTCACCTCCTACGACCCTCCGAGATCTCTGTGTTTCTCCAATTCCTGCCTCTCGAGCATCCCCCGATTCCCATCACTCCCCCATTGGTGGACATGCCTTCAGTTGCCCGAAGCTCTGGAATTCCATCCCGAAACCTCTCCATCTCTCTCTCCCTCTCCCCACCGCCCCAACCCTGTTTCTCTGTCTCTCTCTCTCTCCCTGTGTGTCTCTCTCTCCCTGTCTCTCTCCCTCTCTCTCTGTCTGTCTCTCTCTGTCTGTGTCTCCCTCTCCCTGTCTCTCTGTCTCTCCCCCTCTCTCTGCCTCTCTGTCTCTCTCTCTCTCTGTGTCTCTCTGTCTCTCTCTGCGTCCCTCTCTCTTTCTCTCTGTCTCTCTCTCTCTCTCTGTCTCTCTCTCTGCCTCTCTCTCTCTCTCCCTCTCTCTCTGTGTGTCTCTCTCTCTCTCCACACAGGGAGATTCAGTTTCTCACAGAGGAATTATTTCTCAGGGGGACAGAGAGTGACTCACCGATCTTCCACAGAGCTAGTTATCTGTTTCAGTTTGCCCACAGCGAGGTTGTAGGAGGACAGAGGATGTCCCTGATCGGCTGCTTTCCTGGGGAGAGAGAGACGCACTGTCACATCTTTCCATTTAAAACAGTCAGAGTGCACAGCAAATACCCCCACAGTGCGGGACTCCCTCAGCACCGACCCTCCCACAGTGCGGGACTCCCTCAGCACCGACCCTCCCACAGTGCGGGACTCCCTCAGCACCGACCCTCCCACAGTGCGGGACTCCCTCAGCACCGACCCTCCCACAGTGCGGGACTCCCTCAGTACTGACCCTCCCACAGTGCGGGACTCCCTCAGCACTGACCCTCCCACAGTGCGGGACTCCCTCAGCACCGACCCTCCCACAGTGCGGGACTCCCTCAGCACTGACCCTCCCACAGTGCGGGACTCCCTCAGCACCGACCCTCCCACAGTGCGGGACTCCCTCAGCACCGACCCTCCCACAGTGCGGGACTCCCTCAGCACCGACCCTCCCACAGTGCGGGACTCCCTCAGCACCGACCCTCCCACAGTGCGGGACTCCCTCAGCACTGACCCTCCCACAGTGCGGGGCTCCCTCAGCACCGACCCTCCCACAGTGCGGGACTCCCTCAGCACCGACCCTCCCACAGTGCGGGACTCCCTCAGCACCGACCCTCCCACAGTGCGGGACTCCCTCAGCACCGACCCTCCCACAGTGCGGCACTCCCTCAGCACTGACCCTCCCACAGTGCGGGACTCCCTCAGCACCGACCCTCCCACAGTGCGGCACTCCCTCAGCACTGACCCTCCCACAGTGCGGGACTCCCTCAGCACTGACCCTCCCACAGTGCGGCACTCCCTCAGCACTGACCCTCCCACAGTGCGGGACTCCCTCAGCACTGACCCTCCCACAGTGCAGCAACATGTAAAGTTGAGCAAATAACACTCCGGAATATTCCTACCGAAACCATTCCATGGCCGTCTCCTCATTCTTCACAACCCCATGTCCTGCTCAAGTTCAAAAAAAAAATGGAAATAGTTAGAGTGTCTGTGTGAGACCCCTCCCTCCCCCTCTCTCTCTCTCAGGGAGATATCTGTACACTGACTGGTGACTCTCAGTCACCCCTCTCTCTCAGGGAGATATCTGTACACTGACTGGTGTCTCTCAGTCCCCCCTCTCACTCAGGGAGATATCTGTACACTGACTGGTGTCTCTCAGTCCCCTCTCTCTCTCTCAGGGAGATATCTGTACACTGACTGGTGTCTTTCAGTCCCCTCTCTCTCTCTCAGGGAGATATCTGTACACTGACTGGTGTCTCTCAGTCCCCTCTCTCTCTCTCAGGGAGATATCTGTACACTGACTGGTGTCTCTCAGTCCCCTCTCTGTCAGGGAGATATCTGTACACTGACTGGTGTCTCTCAGTCCCCTCTCTCTCTCCTGTTTCTCTATACGTACCCCACAGGTATCTCTGTCCCAGACTGTGCTGTGCTGATGAGTATCCCAGTTTTGCGTATCTGTGAGTGAGATGCAGATGAAATGTCTCATAAAACAGGAATTGGTAAAACAGGAAGGTGATCGCCAGGGTAAGTCAGAATCTGTCAATGGAACACACACACACACAGACACACACACAAAAAGCCAGGGACCTGCATTCAATTCCCAGTTCGAGTCACTGCGTGTGCAAAGTCTGCATGTTCTCCCATGTCTGCATGGGTTTCCGCCGGGTGCTCCGGTTTCCTCCCACCTGGAAATTACAAAGGTTCCGTTGCATAGAAACACTTATCACCACTGTTAGAGAAGTTAAATATGTATTTTTCAAATATTCTGTACCCTGGTCAATTACAGACTGCCCCAAGGCATGGTGGGATAAAAGCTGACTAAGATGAACCACATTCTGTAAGAACATTACAGCCACAGAGAATAGTTTTTGTAAGTTCTGTAAAGTACAAGTTCCCAGAAACTTGCATCAATGGAGTCATTCAATTTCTATGGATTGGCAGCCAGTGAGAATGAGAACTTTTGAACTGCACTGTTATAAAACAGAGGTAGATACCCCACCCCCGCCGAGAACTAACACCAAAACATCCCAAAGTTGGGTACCTCACCTTACAATCTGTAAAGAGTGTGTGTGAAGTGGTGTGACCTGCTCCTTAGCGACCTCTAGTGCTTAAATTGAAATAACTCCCGGACACTGTCTCTGAAGTAAACACCTAGCAATTTATTTATCTAACCAACAGTGAGCAAAATTAACTAGACTATTAAACCGATTAAATTCTTTCTAACTATTAACTATTTCCTGATAAAACAAGATTCGAATGGAATGCTGTTCAAGTAAGTACAAGTTGCACAAAATAAAATTTAGACAATCTCTAAATTACAACCAGGTTTTGTGTCTTCCAGAATGTTCAGAGCCTTCTCTGTTGATTCTTCTGACTGGGACTTCTTCCTTCTTTGGTACCTTTGTGATGTAGATGGTGCTTTCTCTAAAACATGGATGAAGCTACAAGAACTAGCGATTCTCTCTCTCTCGCGAGAGGGAGAGAGCGAATTGAGAGCTGTGAGTTGTTAGCTCTGGCAGGTGGCAGTCGATCTCTCTTTGTCCCGTTGCCCTCCCTTCTTTTCTACCCGCAGTGACCTATCAATATTTCCCCACAATTGGACTGGGTTGTCAAAACCGTCGGATTTAAATTTAATAGGTTCTTGGTATCGAAATGCCTGATTCAAATTGATTGGCTAAATCCAAGTTGCCACGGTCACCCTGCCACTCAGCCTTCAATACGAACGTTTCAGTCTGGGCTCTCAGTGTACTCGCATTTTTGACATCTCTAAGCACAGAGAAAACATCGCCTTTTAAAGGGACCACGCGATGCGGCCTTCCCCCACCCCCACCCCATCCCCCTCCCCCAAACATTTTACAACATTACAAGCACCAAACCCGACCTCTCTACCTCCCAATCTGATAACCACTCTCCCCAACTCTATCACACTATCCCCGACGTAACTAAGACAGAGTGGGAAAGGGACGTTTGACCTACGCAACTGGTGTTGCTAAGCGACAGTGGGCGGGAGCTTCCGGATTCTTCTGAGCAATGAATTCTCAAGCAGCCAGAGAAGTACGCGATTGGCCAAGGGAACTAATGAACGTGATTGGGCCATCCTGGTAAGATGGACAGTGTAGGTGGACAGATATTACCTGGAAAATTAGGATTGGTGAACACCATGGGGATGTAACTCAGGATAGTTCTCAAACTGCTCTCGATGGAACCAGGCCTGGGGTCAATAAAATGTGTCTTCAACCAAAATTCCTGTCTCCAGCGAGTTCTTCGGATTTCCTGAGCTGTAATTAATAAGAACATAAGAAATAGGAGCAGGAGTAGGCCATCTAGCCCTTCGAGCCTGCCCCGCCATTCAATAAGGTCATGGCTGATCTGTCGTGGCTCAGTTCCACTTTCCCGCTTTCTCCCCTTAATTCCCCTGTCTATCAGAAACCTATCTACCCGTGACTTAAATATCTTCAGCGAGGCAGCCTCCACCACTTCAACGGGCAGAGAATTCCAGAGATTCACCACCCTTTGAGTGAAGAAGTTCCTCCTCAACTCCGTTCTAAGCTGACCCTCTCCCCCCCACCTTATCTTGAGGCTGTGCCCCCTAGTCCTGCTATCCTTTCTGAGCGGGAAGAATCTCCCTACCTCTACCGTATCCATCCCCTTCATTATCTTATACCTCTCTATAAGATCTCCCCTCATCCTTCTAAACTCCAACGAGTACAGACCCAGTCTATTTAGTCTCTCTTCATAGTCCAACCCCCTCATCTCTGGTATCAGCCGAGTGAACCTCCTCTGCACTCCCTCCAAGGCCAATATATCCTTGCGCAAGTGCGGTGACCAAAACTGCACACAGTACTCCAGCTGCGGCCTCACCAGTACCCTGTACAGAAGCAGCAAGACCTCCCTACTTTTATATTCATAAGAACATAAGAACATAAGAAATAGGAGCAGGAGTCGGCCATCTAGCCCTTCGAGCCTGCCCCGCCATTCAATAAGATCATGGCTGATCTGTCGTGGCTCAGTTCCACCTTCCTGCCCTCTCCCCATCAATTCTCTATATTCTATCCCCCTCGCTATAAATGCCAACATCCCATTCACCTTCCTGACCACCTGCTGCACCTGCAGACTGGGTTTTTGCGATTCGTGCACAAGGACCCCCAGGTCCCTCTGCACCGTAGCATGCTGCAGCTTTTCACCCTTTAAATAGTAATCCCTCCTACTATTATTCCTGCCAAAGTGGATAACCTCACACTTGCTAACATTATACTCCATCTGCCAGGCCCTCGCCCACTCGCTCAGCCTATCCTGATCCCTCTGCAGACTTTCCACACCCTCCACACAATTTGCTTTTCCACTCATCTTCGTGTCATCAGTAAATTTTGACACCCTACACTCGGTTCCCTCCTCCAGATCATCTATATAAATGGTAAATAGCTGAGGCCCCAGCACCGACCCCTGTGGCACTCCACTAGTCACCAACCGCCAATCCAAATAGCACCCATTGACACCAACTCTCTGCTTCCTATTAGACATGATGTGGGTTTTTACTCCTATTAGACAGCCAATCTTCTATCCGCACTAACACCCTACCCCCAACTCCATGCCCCCTAACCTTCTGTAACAACCATTTGTGCGGCACCTCATCAAACGCCTTTTGAAAATTGAGAAACACCACATCCACCGGTTCCCCTCTGTCCACCGCACTAGTCACATCCTCATAGAATTCCAATAAATTCGTCAGACATGACTTCCCCTTAACGAATCCGTGCTGTGTCTGCTCTATCAAACAATTCTTCTCAAGGTTCCTCGCTATTTCTTCTTTGATGACGGATTCAAGCATTTTTCCCACAACAGATGTTAAACTAACCGGCCTATAATTCCCTGCCTTTTGTCTGCTACCTTTTTTAAACAGCGGTGTAACATTAGCCTTTTTCCAATCTTCCGGCACTTCCCCGGAATCCAGCAAATTTTGGTAAATAATCACAAAGGCATCCACTGTCACCTCCGCCATTTCCTTCAGAGCCCTGGGATGCATTCCATCTGGTCCTGGGGACTTGTCCACAATCAGTCCCGTTAGTCTATCGAGCACTACCTCTCTAGTGACAGTGATCGCATTCAGGCCCTCAACTCCTACCATCCTTCTATCTTTAATATCCGGCAAACTATTCGCGTCCTCCTCCGTGAGACCGAGGCAAGAAACTTATTCAAGGCCTCCGCATTTCCTCATCTCCCACCACTAAATCCCCCCTCTCATCCTCTAAGGGTCCAACATTCACTCTAGCCAGCCTCCTCCTCTTTATATATTTGTAAAAACTTTTACTGTCCTTTTTTCTATTTTGAGCTAGTTTAGCTTCATACTCTTTCCTTTCTTTATCACCTTCTTAGCCATTCTTTGTTGTTTTTTAAATCTTTCCCAATCTTCTAATCGCCCATTATTTTCAGCCACTTTAAACGCATTGGTTTTTAATTTACTACCCTCCTTTATTTCCTTCAATAACCACGGCTGGTTATCTCTTCTCTTACAGTCCTTCTTTACCATCGGGATATATTTCTGCTGAGTACCGAGAAAGATCTCCTTAAAAATCCTCCTCTGTTCCTCAGCCGTCCTACCAACCAATCTGCACCCCCAATCTACATTCGCCCCCCCCCCCCCCTCATCCTATCGTACTCCCCTCTGTTCAAACAGAGGACACAGGTTTGGGATCCTACTTTCTCACCCTCCATCTGCAACAGAAATTCAACTATACAATGATCACTCACTCCAAGAGGATCCCTCACAAGAAGATCCCTAATTTTACCTGCCTCGTTACACAGTACCAGATCTAAGATATCTCGCTCCCTGGTCGGTTCCGTTACATACTGTTCAAGGAAACTATCCCGACAGCATTCCAAGAATTCTTCCTCAAGACCACCTCGTCCGACTTGGGTCATCCAATCAATATGCAGATTAAAATCCCTCATAATTATCGCTGTTCTGTTTCTGCACCTTTGCAGTGCAGAGTGAGGGATGCACTATTGCATGACTGCATTATTGCACTATTGCACTACTGCAAAGGTGACTGCACCAATGCTGCTGCATTAGTGTTGCACATCTGCTCCTGCATTGCTGCGGCTCCCCGGCCACTGCATTGGTGCAAATGCGAAACTGCTACAATGCTGTCATCTTCCTCACAGTACATTGGTGATGCTGCATCGCGGGTGCATTCCTCTAGCAGCACTGCAAAGGCTACTGCACTTGTGCTGCTGCATTACTGCTGCACGCCTGCTCGTGCATTGCTACGGCTCCCGCAGCCGCTGCCATGGTGATGTTGCATTGCAGAAGCTGCATTGCTGCTGCACTTGTTGCTGTGGCACAGGAACCAATGCAGTTCAAACGCTGAAGCACCAATGCAGCAGCATCATTGTACTGCCAATGCAGCAGCTCTGCCCCAGTCACTGGGTGCAGCAGACACAGTGCAGCAGCAATGAAGCATTCCTGTGCTGATCACCGGGACAGCAGCAGCCCTTCGTGATGCAGCAGCAGGAATGCAGGATAACGGAGCAGCAATGCCGCACCAATGCAGCTAAACTTATCAAACGCGACTGCATTTGGAGTGTTTGAATGCATTGCTGCGGCACGTGCCTGTATTGGTGCTGGGTCACAAG
Source organism: Carcharhinus amblyrhynchos (assembly GCF_965287045.1). Taxonomy (NCBI): domain Eukaryota; kingdom Metazoa; phylum Chordata; class Chondrichthyes; order Carcharhiniformes; family Carcharhinidae; genus Carcharhinus; species Carcharhinus amblyrhynchos. Next base: position 156,581 of record NW_027649967.1, read on the forward strand.
TGTGTGCTGCATTGATGCTGCTGCACCAAGTGACTGGCACATCAACTCTGCTTTGCTACAGCAGCCAGTGATTGGTGCATTGCTGCTGCACCCCAAATGCATTGGTGCTGCTGCGCCAAGGGGCGGACACAGGGCTGTTCATTGTTGCTGACCCACGCAGTTATTGTCAGAGGGCCGCTGCATTGGTGCAAATGCATCACTGCTGCATTGTTGTCATGTTCCTCACAGTGCATTGGTGATGCTGCATCACGGCTGCATTCCTCATGCTGCACTGCAACCGTTGCTGCACTAGTGCTGCTGCATTACTGCTGCACGTCTGCTCGTGCATTTCTGCGGGTCCCGCAGCCGCTGCAATGGTGACGTTGCATTGCAAAAGCTGCATTACTGCTGCTTTGGTGCCCTTCCCAATGACTGGCACAGGGCTGTTACATTTCTGCTGCTGCACTGGTGCTGTGGCACAGGTTTGCTGCATTGTTGTTGCTCCCACTGACTCGAATAGGGTTGCTGCATTGGGGCTGCTTCATTCGCGCTGCCGCAATGTCCATCCACTCCACATATCGACCACACTATCCATCCACTCCACACATCGACCCCATTGTCCGTCCACTCCACACATCAACCACCATTGTCCGCCCACTCCACACCTCGACCCCAATTGTCCTTCCACTCCACACATCGACCCTCATTGTCCGTCCACTCCACGTATCGGCCGACAGCCGCAGCTCTCGTCCGCCATCTAGCGCCCACCGGCTGTATCGCGCTCCGGCATTGAAGCGGCTGCAGCTCTGCGCCTTCCCCGGACCGTGAGCATTCAGATTGGGGTCGGTGATGGGGTTCGGCTCGGGGTTGGGGGGTGTCTTCCCCGGGAGAGGGGGTTTCAGATTCGGGTGGGTGAGGGTGTTGGAGGGAGGGGGCCGAGTTGCCCAGCTGCCCCCCGCCTCTCTCCCTCCCCCCGGCAGCAGCTCTCAGGTTGGGGTCGGTGACCAGTCTCTGAGCCCAAGGCGCAGAGCTGCTGCCGGAGCGCGGTACAGCCGATGGGCGCTAGATGGCGGACGAGAGCTGCGGCTGTCGGCCGATACGTGGAGTGGACGGACAATGGGGTCGATGTGTGGAGTGGACGGACAATGGGGTCGATGTGTGGAGTGCACGGACAATGGGGGTCGATGTGTGGAGTGGATGGACAATGGGGGTCGATGTGTGGAGTGGATGGACACTGGGTCGATGTGTGGAGTGGACGGACAATGGGGTCGATGTGTGGAGTGGACGGACAATGGGGGTCGATGTGTGGAGTGGGCGGACAATGGGGTCGATGTGTGGAGTGGACGGACGGTGGGGGTCGATGTGTGGAGTGGACGGACAATGGGTCGATGTGTGGAGCGGTCGGACAATGGGGTCGATGTGTGGAGTGGTGGAAGATGGGATGAGAACAGATTGTGAGCTAGCACAAAGACCGTGGACAGAAGGGCCGCAACAGAAGTGCAGCAGCAGAAATGTAACAGCTCAGTGCCGGTCACTGGGAATGGCACCAAAGCAGCAGTAATGCAGCTTTTGCAATGCAACATCACCATTGCAGCGGCTGCGGGACCCGCAGCAATACATGAGCAGACGTGCAGCAGTAATGTTCCTCACAGTGCATTGGTGATGCTGCATCGCGTCAGCATTCCTCATGCTGCACTGCAACGGTTACTGCACTAGTGCGGCTGCATTGCTGCTGCTTTGTGGTCGATGTGTGGGGAGGAAGGACAATGTGGTCGATGTGTGGAGTGGACGGGCGGAGCGGCCGTGTAGTAGCAGGAACGCAGCAGCACCAATGCAGCCTCCCCTGTGCCAGTCACTGTTACCAACTCCAATGCAACAACACTAAAGCAGCGCAGGAACGCGACAGCAACGCAGCACCAGTTCATAAGCCCCAATGCAGCAGCCCTGTGCCAGTAGCTACATGTATCTCAAGCTGCTGCTGCACTGGTGCTGTGGCACAGGTCTGCTGTATTGTTGTTGCTTCCACTGACTGGAACAGGGTTGCTGCATTGGTGCTGCTTCATTCAAGTTGCTGCACTGCCGTAGGTCCCAATTACTGACACAGGGATGCTGCATTGGTGCCGCTAATTTGGACACTAAGGGGCAATTTAGCATGGCCAATCCCCCCAAGCTGCACATCTTTGGACACTAAGGGGCAATTTAGCATGGCCAAATAGTGCTGGATCACAAAGGATCCCCTTTGTGATCCAGCACTAATGCAACAGGAGGAATGTAGCAGCACTAATTTCGCAAAGCAGCAGAACCAATACAGCAGACCTGTGTTGGTAAGTGGGCCAACTCCACCATTGCAGTTGCAAAGCTGCAGAACCAATGCAGCGCTAACACAGCAGCAATGCAGTGAAACCTTGCAATGCAGCAGCATGAATGTAGCAGGGGAAACGCCAGCATCAGTGTGAAAGCACTCTGCCAGTCACTAGGAGCAGCACCACCAATGCAGCGGCGCCAGTGCTGCAGCACCAACGCAGCCACAATGCAGCAAAGTCTTACAATGCACCCACACCAATGCAGCAGGGGAACAGCAGCAGCCTGTGATAGTCACTGGGAGCACCACCACCAATGCAGTTCAAATGCAGAAGCACCAATGCAGCAGCACCATTGTAGTGCCAATGCAGCAGCCCTGCCCCAGTCACTGGCTGCAGCAGACACAGTGCAGTAGCAATACAGCATTCCCGTGCCACTCACTGGGGGAAGCAGCAGCCCTTTGTGATGCAGCGGAAGAAATGCAGCAAAACAAGCAGCAATGCCGCACCAATGTTTCCGGAGAGCAGCGGTACCAATGCAGCTAAACAAGTAAAATGCTGCTGCATCTGGACTGTTTGAATGCATTGCTGCTGCACTTTCCCATATTGGTGCTGGATCACAAGTGGTTCCTGCATTGGTGCTGCTGCACCCAGTGACTGGCATGTCAATGCTACAGCAGCTAGTGATTGGTGCATTGCTGGTGCACTCCAAATGCATTGGTGCTGCTGCACCAGGGGATGGGCACAGGGCTGTGCATTGTTGCTGCCCCAAGCTGTTACTGCCAGAAATCTGCTGCATTGGTGTTATGCATCAGTGCTGCATTTTTGTAATCTTCCTCACACTGCATCGGTGATGTTGCATCAGCGGTGCATTCCTCACTCTGCAGGCCAAGGTTACTGCACGAGTGCTGCTGCATTACTGCTGCACATCTGTTCCTGCCTTATTACAGCTCCCGCAGTCACTGAAGTGGTGCGGTTGCATTGCAGAAGCTGCATTGCTGCTGCTTTGTTGCAGTTCCCAGTCGTCAGCACAAGGCTGTTACATTTCTGCTGCTGCACTGGTGCTGTGGCACAGGTTTGCTGCATTGTTTTAGTCTCCCACTGACTGGAACAGGGTTGCTGCATTGGTGCTGCATCCTCGTACTGCTGCATTGTTGTAGGTTCCAATGACTGACACAGGGATGCTGCATTGGTGGTGCTGCATTGGACACTAAGGGGCAATTTAGCACTGGCCAATCCACCCTAACCTACACATTTTTGGACATTAAGGGTTAATTTAGCATGGCCAATCCACCTAACCCCACACATCTTTGGACACTAAGGGGCAACATAGCATGGCCAATCCACCCTAACCTGCACATCTTTGGACACTAAGGGACAATTTAGCATGGCCAATCCCCCTAATCTACACATCTTTGGACACTAAGGGACAATTTAGCATGGCCAATCCCCCTAACCTACACATCTTTGGACACTAAGGGACAATTTAGCACGGCCAATCCCCCCTAACCTACACATCTTTGTGAATGATTGAACCCTCTGAGCAGCTGGATTGTCCGTCCACTCCACACATCGACCCCATTGTCCGTCCGCTCCACACATCGACCCATTGTCCGTACACTCCACACATCGACCCATTGTCCGTACACTCCACAGATCGACCCCATTGTCCGTCCGCTCCACACTTCGACCCCATTGTCCGTCCACTCCGCACATCGACCCCATTGTCCGTCCACTCCACACATCGACCCCATTGTCCGTCCACTCCACACTTCGACCCCATTGTCCGTACACTCCACACTTCGACCCCATTGTCCGTACACTCCACACATCGACCCATTGTCCGTACACTCCACACATCGACCCATTGTCCGTACACTCCACAGATCGACCCTATTGTCCGTCCGCTCCACACATCGACCCCATTGTCCGTCCACTCCATACATCGACTCCATTGTCCGTCCACTCCACGTATCGGCCGACAGCCGCAGCTCTCGTCCGCCATCTAGCGCCCATCGGCTGTATCGCGCTCCGGCATTGAAGCGGCTGCAGCTCTGCGCCTTCCCCGGACCGTGAGCATTCAGATTGGGGTCGGTGATGGGGTTCGGCTCGGGGTTGGGGGGTGTCTTCCCCGGGAGAGGGGGTTTCAGATTCGGGTGGGTGAGGGTGTTGGAGGGAGGGGGCCGAGTTGCCCAGCTGCCCCCCGCCTCTCTCTCCCTCCCCCCGGCAGCAGCTCTCAGGTTGGGGTCGGTGACCAGTCTCTGAGCCCAAGGCGCAGAGCTGCTGCCGGAGCGCGATACAGCCGATGGGCGCTAGATGGCGGACGAGAGCTGCGGCTGGCGGCCGATACGTGGAGTGGACGGACAATGGGGGTCGATGTGTGGAGTGGACGGACAATGGGGTCGATGTGTGGAGTGGACGGACGATGTGGTCGATGTGTGGAGTGGACGGACATTGTGGTCGATGTGTGGAGTGGACGGACATTGGGGGTCGATCTGTGGAGTGGACGGACAATGTGGTCGATGTGTGGAGTGGTGGAAGATGGGATGAGCACAGATTGTGAGCTAGCAGAAAGACCGTGGGCAGAAGGGCCGCAATGTCCGTCCGCTCCACTCATCGACCACATTGTCCCTCCACTCCACACATCGACCCCAATGTCCGTCCACTCCACACATCGACCCCATTGTCCGTCCACTCCACACATCGACTCCAATTATCCGTCCACTCCACACATCGACCCAATTATCCGTCCACTCCACACATCGACCACAATGTCCGTCCACTCCGCACATCGACCACATTGTCCGTCCACTCCACGTATCGGCCGCCAGCCGCAGCTCTCGTCCGCCATCTAGCGCCCATCGGCTGTACCGCGCTCCGGCAGCAGCTCTGCGCCTTGGGCTCAGAGACTGGTCACCGACCCCAACCTGAGAGCTGCTGCCGGGGGGAGGGAGAGAGGCGGGGGGCAGCTGGGCAACTCGGCCCCCTCCCTCCAACACCCTCACCCACCCGAATCTGAAACCCCCTCTCCCGGGGAAGACACCCCCCAACCCCGAGCCGAACCCCATCACCGACCCCAATCTGAATGCTCACGGTCCGGGGAAGGCGCAGAGCTGCAGCCGCTTCAATGCCGGAGCGCGATACAGCCGATGGGCGCTAGATGGCGGACGAGAGCTGCGGCTGGCGGCCGATACGTGGAGTGGACGGACAATGGAGGTCGATGTGTGGAGTGGACGGACAATGGGGTCGATGTGTGGAGTGGAAGGACAATGTGGTCGATGTGTGGAGTGGACGGACAACGGGGTCGACGTGTGGGGTGGACGGACAATGTGGTCGATGTGTGGAGTGGACGGGCCGAGCGGCCGTGGAGTGGCAGGATCGCAGCAGCACCAATGCAGCTTCCCCTGTGCCAGTCACTGTTACCAACTCCAATGCAACAACACTAATGCAGCGCAGGAACGCGACAGCAATGCAGCACCAGTTCATCAGCCCCAATGCAGCAGCCCTGTGCCAGTAGCTACATGTATCTCAAGCTGCTGCTGCACTGGTGCTGTGGCACAGGTCTGCTGTATTGTTGTTGCTTCCACTGACTGCAACAGGGTTGCTGCATTGGTGCTGCTTCATTCAAGTTGCTGCACTGCCGTAGGTCCCAATTACTGACACAGGGATGCTGCATTGGTGCCGCTAATTTGGACACTAAGGGGCAATTTAGCACGGCCAATCCCCCCAAGCTGCACATCTTTGGACACTAAGGGGCAATTTAGCATGGCCAAATAGTGCTGGATCACAAAGGATCCCCTTTGTGATCCAGCACTAATGCAACAGGAGGAATGTAGCAGCACTAATTTCGCAAAGCAGCAGAACCAATACAGCAGACCTGTGTTGGTAAGTGGGCCAACTCCACCATTGCAGTTGCAAAGCTGCAGAACCAATGCAGCGCTAACACAGCAGCAATGCAGTGAAACCTTGCAATGCAGCAGCATGAATGTAGCAGGGGAAACGCCAGCATCAGTGTGAAAGCACTCTGCCAGTCACTAGGAGCAGCACCACCAATGCAGCGGCGCCAGTGCTGCAGCACCAACGCAGCCACAATGCAGCAAAGTCTTACAATGCACCCACACCAATGCAGCAGGGGAAACAGCAGCAGCCTGTGATAGTCACTGGGAGCAGCACCACCAATGCAGTTCAAATGCAGAAGCACCAATGCAGCAGCACCATTGTAGTGCCAATGCAGCAGCCCTGCCCCAGTCACTGGCTGCAGCAGACACAGTGCAGTAGCAATACAGCATTCCCGTGCCACTCACTGGGGGAAGCAGCAGCCCTTTCTGATGCAGCGGAAGAAATGCAGCAAAACAAGCAGCAATGCTGCACCAATGTTTCCGGAGAGCAGCGGCACCAATGCAGCTAAACAAGTAAAATGCTGCTGCATCTGGACTGTTTGAATGCATTGCTGCTGCACTTTCCCATATTGGTGCTGGATCACAAGTGGTTCCTGCACCCAGTGACTGGCATGTCAATGCTACAGCAGCTAGTGATTGGTGCATTGCTGGTGCACTCCAAATGCATTGGTGCTGCTGCACCAGGGGATGGGCACAGGGCTGTGCATTGTTGCTGCCCCAAGCTGTTACTGCCAGAAATCTGCTGCATTGGTGTTATGCATCAGTGCTGCATTTTTGTAATCTTCCTCACACTGCATCGGTGATGTTGCATCAGCGGTGCATTCCTCACTCTGCAGGCCAAGGTTACTGCACGAGTGCTGCTGCATTACTGCTGCACATCTGTTCCTGCCTTATTACAGCTCCCGCAGTCACTGAAGTGGTGCTGTTGCATTGCAGAAGCTGCATTGCTGCTGCTTTGGTGCAGTTCCCAGTCATCAAGGCTGTTACATTTCTGCTGCTGCACTGGTGCTGTGGCACAGGTTTGCTGCATTGTTTTAGTCTCCCACTGACTGGAACAGGGTTGCTGCATTGGTGCTGCTTCATTCGTACTGCTGCATTGTTGTAGGTTCCAATGACTGACACAGGGATGCTGCATTGGTGGTGCTGCATTGGACACTAAGGGGCAATTTAGCACTGGCCAATCCACCCTAACCTACACATTTTTGGACATTAAGGGTTAATTTAGCATGGCCAATCCACCTAACCCCACACATCTTTGGACACTAAGGGGCAACATAGCATGGCCAATCCACCCTAACCTGCACATCTTTGGACACTAAGGGACAATTTAGCACGGCCAATCCACCCTAACCTACACATCTTTGGACAGTAAGGGACAATTTAGCATGGCCAATCCACCCTAACCTACACATCTTTGGACAGTAAGGGACAATTTAGCACGGCCAATCCACCCTAACCTACACATCTTTGGACACTAAGGGACAATTTAGCACGGCCAATCCACCCTAACCTACACATCTTTGTGAATGATTGAACCCTCTGAGCAGCTGGATTGTCCGTCCGCTCCACACATCGACCCCATCGTCCGTACACTCCACACATCGACCCATTGTCCGTACACTCCACAGATCGACCCCATTGTCCGTCCGCTCCACACATCGACCCCATTGTCCGTCCACTCCGCACATCGACCCCATTGTCCGTCCACTCCACACATCGACCCCATTGTCCGTCCACTCCACGTATCGGCCGCCAGCCGCAGCTCTCGTCCGCCATCTAGCGCCCATCGGCTGTATCGCGCTCCGCCATTGAAGCGGCTGCAGCTCTGCGCCTTCCCCGGACCGTGAGCATTCAGATTGGGGTCGGTGATGGGGTTCGGCTCGGGGTTGGGGGGTGTCTTCCCCGGGAGAGGGGGTTTCAGATTCGGGTGGGTGAGGGTGTTGGAGGGAGGGGGCCGAGTTGCCCAGCTGCCCCCCCGCCTCTCTCTCCCTCCCCCCGGCAGCAGCTCTCAGGTTGGGGTCGGTGACCAGTCTCTGAGCCCAAAGGCGCAGAGCTGCTGCCGGAGCGCGGTACAGCCGATGGGCGCTAGATGGCGGACGAGAGCTGCGGCTGTCGGCCGATACGTGGAGTGGACGGACAATGGGGGTCGATGTGTGGAGTGGACGGACAATGGGGGTCGATGTGTGGAGTGGACGGACAATGGGGTCGATGTGTGGAGTGGAGGGACAATGGGGGTCGATGTGTGGAGTGGAGGGACAATGGGGGTCGATGTGGGGAGTGGACGGACAATGGGGTCGATGTGTGGAGTGGACGGACATTGGGGGTCGATGTGTGGAGTGGACGGACATTGTGGTCGATGTGTGGAGTGGTGGAAGATGGGATGAGCACAGATTGTGAGCTAGCAGAAAGACCGTGGGCAGAAGGGCCGCAATGTCCGTCCGCTCCACTCATCGACCACATTGTCCCTCCACTCCACACATCGACCCCATTGTCCGTCCACTCCACACATCGACCCCAATGTCCGTCCACTCCACACATCGACCCCAATGTCCGTCCGCTCCACACATCGACCCCATTGTCCTTCCACTCCACACATCGACCACATTGTCCCTCCACTCCACACATCGACCACATTGTCCCTCCACTCCACACATCGACCCCACTGTCCGTCCACTCCACACATCGACCCCATTGTCCTTCCACTCCACACATCGATCCCATTGTCGGTCCACTCCACACATCGACCCCCATTGTCCCTCCTCTCCACACATCGACCCCATTGTCCGTCCACTCCACACATCGACCCCATTGTCCGTCCACTCCACACATCGACCCCATTGTCCGTCCACTCCACGTATCGGCCGACAGCCGCAGCTCTCGTCCGCCATCTAGCGCCCATCGGCTGTACCGCGCTCCGGCAGCAGCTCTGCGCCTTTGGGCTCAGAGACTGGTCACCGACCCCAACCTGAGAGCTGCTGCCGGGGGGAGGGAGAGAGAGGCGGGGGGCAGCTGGGCAACTCGGCCCCCTCCCTCCAACACCCTCACCCACCCGAATCTGAAACCCCCTCTCCCGGGGAAGACACCCCCCAACCCCGAGCCGAACCCCATCACCGACCCCAATCTGAATGCTCACGGTCCGGGGAAGGCGCAGAGCTGCAGCCGCTTCAATGGCGGAGCGCGATACAGCCGATGGGCGCTAGATGGCGGACGAGAGCTGCGGCTGTCGGCCGATACGTGGAGTGGACGGACAATGAGGTCGATGTGTGGAGTGGACGGAGAATGGGGTCGATGTGTGGAGTGGATGGACAGTGGGGGTCGATGTGTGGAGCGGACGGACAATGGGGTCGATGTGTGGAGTGGATGGATAATGGGGTCGATGTGTGGAGTGGACGGACAATGGGGTCGATGTGTGGAGTGGTGGAAGGTGGGATGAGAACAGAGTGAGAGCTAGCACAAAGACCGTGGGCAGAAGGGCCTCTTGCTGTGTTTTAAACTCCGAGGGCAGAAATATGACCAGTGTGGTTATGTCACCAATATTGGATGGTTCTGTGATTAAAGTATATTGATTATTATTTCCTCAGTTTGTAATATAGTGCTGTAATGAGGTTAGAAAATTGCAGTCAGAATCATTACAGCCCAGGGGGAGTCCATCTGAACAACTGTGCTCCCTGTTGACTCTCTGTCCATCAATTCTGTCAGTCTGGAATGGCTCCCATTCTGTAACCCTGCAGCACCCATCCAATCTGATTTACAAATCACTGACCACCTCTGCTCGACTCCCCTCACAATGTGGAGTGACAGACAGTTCCGAAAGCTCGTGGCCTTTGTGACAAATAAACCTGTTGGACTTTAACCTGGTGTGTGACACTTCTTACTGTGACTACCCTCACAGGCAGCAAGTTCAACATCAGGACCAATCACAAACCCCCTGTATCTGAACCAACTCTGACAATCCTATCCATTAAACACATTTATTTTTATTCACATTGACATATATCTGTCTGCGTGGAGATTTTCACCTCTCTGTGTGTCCAAGGCAGGAAGCAATGAACATTGACCTGTCAATCAGCCAGAAGAATTGGGAGGGTGAATATTAGATACAGCAGAGTGAGGATGGAGGGAGAGTGTGTGGGATGGAGATTTACAGCTTCTGGGGCAATGAGAGGGGAAAGAATGTCCCAAAGAAACTCAAGTAATCTGTTCTGAATTTCTGCCCTGTACTGATAGTGATATCTGTTATAAATTCCTGTTGTAAATGTTAAATTGTCTCTTAGTGTCCAAAGATGTGTAGGTTAGGGTGGATTGGCCATGCTAAATTGCCTCATTAGTGTCCAAAGTTGTATAGGTTAGGGGGATTGGCCTTGCTAAGTTGCCCCCTTAGTGTCCAAAGTTGCATAGATTAAGGGGATTGGCCTTGTTAAATTGCCCCTTAATGTCCCGAGAAAGAACAGGTTAGGTGGATTGGCCATGCTAAATTGTCCTTTAGTGTCCCTCATGGTAGGTTGGTTGAAAAGGTTAAGGCTCATGGGATACAGGGACAGGTATCGAGATGGATTGAAAACTGGCTAGGTGACAGGAGACAGAGAGTAGTGGTGGAAGGGTCCTTTTCTAGCTGGAGGTCTGTCACCAGTGGTGTGCCACAGGGCTCAGTACTGGGACCTCTTCTATTCGTAATATATATAAATGATTTGGAAGAGGGCGTACGTGGTGTGATCAGCAAGTTTGCAGATGACACAAAGATGGCAGGATTGGCGGATAGTGAGGAGGAGTGTCAGGTGGCACAGCAGGATATAGATAAGCTGGTATATTGGGCAGATAAATGGCAGATGGAATTTAATCCTGACAAATGCGAGGTGATGCATTTTGGAAGGAACAATGTTGAGGGGAGTTACATGATAAAGGGTAGACCTATTAAGAGTATAGAAATGCAGAGGGACCTGGGAGTGCAAGTGCACAAGTTTCTGAAGGTGGCAACACAGGTGGAGAAGGTTGCGAAGAAAGCTTATGGTATGCTAGCCTTTAGAGGAAGGGGTATAGAGTACAATAGCTGGCATCTAAAGCTACAGTTGTACAGAACATTGGTTAGACCGCATTTGGACTACTGCGTCCAGTTCTGGTCACCTTACTACCGGAAGGACGTGGAGACCCTGGAGAGAGTGCAGAGGAGGTTTCCCAGGATGCTGCCTGGTGTGGAAGGACTGGGATATGAGGAAAGATTGGGTAAACTGGGGCTCTTTTCCTTCGAAAGATGGAGATTAAGGGGGGATCTGATAGAGGTGTATAAAATAATGAAGGGTATAGATAGAGTAAACAGTGGCAGGCTTTTTCCTAGATTGGAGACAAATATCACGAGGGGCCACGGGGTTAAGGTGAGGGGGGAGAGGTATAATTTGGATGCTAGAGGGAGGTTTTTCACACAGAGGGTCTTGGGGGTATGGAATGCACTGCCAAGTAAGGTGGTGGAGGCAGGCACGCTGGACTTGTTTAAGGTTTACTTAGATAGACACATGAGCGAAACAGGGATGGAGGGTTATAGGAGATGGTTTTAAATAAGGATCAGAGCCTTGGGACGTTCCTGGAAATCTACTGTTACATGTGTTGATGTTTTTTCTCTTTTACTCCGCAGGTGTGTCGGTCCACCTTGTTGTCTAACAAGGGACACTCACACGGTGGGTCGTGCGTGGGCTGCTCTTGGATGTTTTGAGAGTAGCCTAGTACTTCACGTCATTGTGTCTGCTTAAAACTGGACCAGCAGATGGACACCCCAACACTCAGTGACTATCACTGTTAGCTGTGCAGATACATGGATTTGGGCCGGTGTCTGTGGGAGTTTGCACATTCTCCCTGTGGTTGCGTGGGTTTTCTCCGGGTGCTCCGGTTTCCTCCCACACCCCAAAGATGTGCTCTTAGGCTGATTGGTGTAACAAATTGTCCCTAAATTATTCTCCCCTTAATCTGGTTTCCAATGGGGGTACCATAAGCATAGACATGGGTCAAGGGTGAAGGAGGAAAAACACATTGTTAAGCTGGCAGCACGGGCTCGTTGGGCCGAAGGGCCTGTTTCCCGTGCTGTGTTGTTCTTTGTTCTTTGTTTGTTCTCTTAGTGTCCAAAGATGTGTAGGTTAGGGTGGATTGGCCATGCTAAATTGTCCCTTCGTCTCCAAAGATGTGTAGGTTAGGGGGATTAGCCATGCTAAATTGCCCCTTAGTGTCCAAAGATGTGTAGGTTAGGGTGGATTGGCCATGCTAAATTGCCCCTTAGTGTCCAAAGATGTGTAGGTTAGGGTGGATTGGCCATGCTAAATTGCCCCTTAGTGTCCAAAGATGTGCAGGTTGGGTGGATTGGCCATGCTAAATTGTCCCTTAGTGTCCAAAGATGTGTAGGTTGGGTGGATTGGCCATGCTAAATTGTCCTTTCATCTCCAAAGATGTGCAGGTTAGGGGGATTGGCCATGCTAAATTGCCCCTTAGTGTCCAAAGATGTGTAGGTTAGGGTGGATTGGCCATGCTAAATTGTCCCTTAGTGTCCAAAGATGTGCAGGTTGGGTGGATTGGCCATGCTAAATTGCCCCTTAGTGTCCAAAGATGTGCAGGTTAGGGTGGATTGGCCATGCTAAATTGTCCTTTCATCTCCAAAGATGTGTAGGTTAGGGTGGATTGGCCATGCTAAATTGTCCTTTCATCTCCAAAGATGTGCAGGTTAGGGTGGATTGGCCATGCTAAATTGCCCCTTAGTGTCCAAAGATGTGTAGGTTGGGTAGATTGGCCGTGCTAAATCGTTCCTTTGTCTCCAAAGATGTGTAGCCATGGTATAACCTGGTGTTGTGAGACTACTTACTGTGCCAATGACCTGTAGCTCAGGGGTTGAAGAGGAATGTTCTCAGCTATCAACCAATACATAGACAGTGAAAGACAGTTTATAATTAAAGAACACCAAGGAATTTATTTGATAATGCAGACATCAGGAGAGAGAGACACAGTCACTGAGGGTGTAATATTGCTCGGTAAAATCATTATATTGTTCTGAACATTTCAATATCCAAGACAGTCTCGTCAATCAGAGCAGAGACCCAACCACAATATTCAACATTATTACCGTAGCCAACAACGTTCCATCTGCCAACAGGAATGGGAGATTATTAGCTTCTTGCCCATGTAGGTTCTGTCTCCTTTACCCTGGGGAACCTTATCCAGTCACCAAGGCCATTATTAACATCTGTAATTTTTAATTGGTGAAAGGAGTCACTCTTTCGCTGGAACCTGGGCCTCCTTTAGCAGCTGGAGAGATTGCTCCAGCCTCGCTACCCAGCAACGAATTTACCCCCTTCAATAACAGGCCTATGATTTACCCTTGCTGTCGTGTATCCAGAAACAGAGAAGAGAAGCTGCCTTTCTGTGCCCCATTGTATTAAAAGAATTTGGTCTGTCTCCCACTCTGTTTCCCCATCATGCTGCATTCAGAACAAAGTTCTCCAAGGTGCACGACACAGACAATGAAGATACAATTGAAGATTAGAATACTTGGTTAATGTGTGGTCATGCAGTTTCTAATAACTTTACAGTTTCTAATACCTTTACAGTTTATAATAACTTCACAGTTTATAATACCTTTGTATATTTTGTTCCAGGCACATTGTGAATTCTCACTATATATATCAGGCACTTTATAATCACCTGAATCTAGTCTAGTTATTATAGTCGAACTAAAACTTCAATCAACCTGACACTAGAATTCTATACTAGCCCCCATGAGAGGGAATTGGACATGGAAGAGCGTGTGGGGTACAGTTACTGGTTCAGGGGGTGTGTGTGTGGGGCAGTGTGTGTGGGGTACAGTTACTGGTTCAGGGTGTGTGTGTGTGAGACAGTGTGTGTGGGGTACAGTTACTGGTTCAGGGTGTGTGTGTGTGGGGGGCAGTGTGTGTGGGGTACAGTTACTGGTTCAGGGTGTGTGTGTGTGGGGCAGTGTGTGTGGGGTACAGTTACTGGTTCAGGGTGTGTGTGTGTGTGGGGCAGTGTGTGTGGGTTACAGTTACTGGTTCAGGGTGTGTGTGTGTGGGGGGCAGTGTGTGTGGGTTACAGTTACTGGTTCAGGGTGTGTGTGTGTGTGTGTGGGGCAGTGTGTGTGGGGTACAGTTACTGATTCAGGGTGTGTGTGTGTGGGGCAGTGTGTGTGGGGTACAGTAACTGGTTCAGGGTGTGTGTGGGGCAGTGTGTGTGTGGGGTACAGTTACTGGTTCATGGTGTGTGTGTGTGGGGCAGTGTGTGTGGGGTACAGTTACTGGTTCAGGGTGTGTGTGTGTGGGGCAGTGTGTGTGGGGTACAGTTACTGGTTCAGGGTGTGTGTGTGTGGGGCAGTGTGTGTGGGGTACAGTTACTGGTTCAGGGTGTGTGTGTGTGGGGCAGTGTGTGTGGGGTACAGTTACTGGTTCAGGGTGTGTGTGTGTGTGTGGGGGGCAGTGTGTGTGTGGTACAGTTACTGGTTCAGGGTGTGTGTGTGGGGTACAGTTACTGGTTCAGGGTGTGTGTGTGTGTGTGGGGTACAGTTACTGGTTCAGGGTGTGTGTGTGTGTGGGGCAGTGTGTGTGGGGTACAGTTACTGGTTCAGGGTGTGTGTGTGTGTGGGGCAGTGTGTGTGGGGTACAGTTACTGGTTCAGGGTGTGTGTGTGTGGGGGGCAGTGTGTGTGGGGTACAGTTACTGGTTCAGGGTGTGTGTGTGTGTGGGGCAGTGTGTGAGGGGTACAGTTACTGGTTCAGGGTGTGTGTGTGTGTGTGGGGCAGTGTGTGTGTGGTACAGTTACTGGTTCAGGGTGTGTGTGTGTGGGGCAGTGTGTGTGGGGTACAGTTACTGGTTCAGGGTGTGTGTGTGTGTGGGGCAGTGTGTGTGGGGTACAGTTACTGGTTCAGGGTGTGTGTGTGGGGCAGTGTGTATGTGGTACAGTTACTGGTTCAGGGTGTGTGTGTGTGGGGCAGTGTGTGTGGGGTACAGTTACTGGTACAGGGTGTGTGTGTGTGGGGCAGTGTGTGTGGGGTACAGTTACTGGTTCAGGGTGTGTGTGTGTGGGACAGTGCGTGTGGGGTACAGTTACTGGTTCAGGGTGTGTGTGTGTGTGGGGCAGTGTGTGTGGGGTACAGTTACTGGTTCAGGGTGTGTGTGTGTGGGGCAGTGTGTGTGGGTACAGTTACTGGTTCAGGGTGTGTGTGTGTGTGTGGGACAGTGTGTGTGGGGTACAGTTACTGGTTCAGGGTGTGTGTGTGTGTGTGGGGCAGTGTGTGTGGGTACAGTTACTGGTTCAGGGTGTGTGTGTGTGTGGGGCAGTGTGTGTGTGGTACAGTTACTGGTTCAGGGTGTGTGTGTGTGTGGGGGACAGTGTGTGTGGGTTACAGTTACTGGTTCAGGGTGTGTGTGTGTGGGGCAGTGTGTGTGGGGTACAGTTACTGGTTCAGGGTGTGTGTGTGTGTGGGGGACAGTGTGTGTGGGTTACAGTTACTGGTTCAGGGTGTGTGTGTGTGGGGCAGTGTGTGTGGGGTACAGTTACTGGTTCAGGGTGTGTGTGTGGGGGAGGTGGCAGTGTGTGTGGGGTACAGTTACTGGTTCAGGGTGTGTGTGTGTGGGGCAGTGTGTGTGTGGTACAGTTACTGGTTCATGGTGTGTGTGTGTGTGGGGCAGTGTGTGTGGGGTACAGTTACTGGTTCAGGGTGTGTGTGTGTGGGGCAGTGTGTGTGGGGTACAGTTACTGGTACAGGGTGTGTGTGTGTGTGTGGGACAGTGTGTGTGGGGTACAGTTACTGGTTCAGGGTGTGTGTGTGTGTGGGGCAGTGTGTGTGGGGTACAGTTACTGGTTCAGGGTGTGTGTGTGTGTGGGGCAGTGTGTGTGGGGTACAGTTACTGGTTCAGGGTGTGTGTGTGTGTGGGGCAGTGTGTGTGGGGTACAGTTACTGGTTCAGGGTGTGTGTGTGTGGGGCAGTGTGTGTGGGGTTCAGTTACTGGTTCAGGGTGAGTGTGTGTGTGTGGGACAGTGTGTGTGGGGTACAGTTACTGGTTCAGGGTGTGTGTGTGTGTGGGACAGTGTGTGTGGGGTACAGTTACTGGTTCAGGGTGTGTGTGTGTGGGACAGTGTGTGTGGGGTACAGTTACTGGTTCAGGGTGTGTGTGTGTGTGGGACAGTGTGTGTGGGGTACAGTTACTGGTTCAGGGTGTGTGTGTGAGGGAGGTGGCAGTGTGTGTGGGGTACAGTTACTGGTTCAGGGTGTGTGTGTGTGGGGGACAGTGTGTGTGGGGTACAGTTACTGGTTCAGGGTGTGTGTGTGTGTGGGACAGTGTGTGTGGGGTACAGTTACTGGTTCAGGGTGTGTGTGTGTGTGGGACAGTGTGTGTGGGGTACAGTTACTGGTTCAGGGTGTGTGTGTGGGGAGGTGGCAGTGTGTGTGGGGTATAGTTACTGGTTCAGGGTGTGTGTGAGTGTGTGTGGGGTACAGTTACTGGTTCAGGGTGTGTGTGTGTGTGGGGCAGTGTGTGTGGGTACAGTTACTGGTTCAGGGTGTGTGTGTGTGGGGCAGTGTGTGTGGGGTACAGTTACTGGTTCAGGGTGTGTGTGTGTGTGGGACAGTGTGTGTGGGGTACAGTTACTGGTTCAGGGTGTGTGTGTGGGGGAGGTGGCAGTGTGTGTGGGGTACAGTTACTGGTTCAGGGTGTGTGTGTGTGGGACAGTGTGTGTGGGGTACAGTTACTGGTTCAGGGTGTGTGTGTGGGGGAGGTGGCAGTGTGTGTGGGGTACAGTTACTGGTTCAGGGTGTGTGTGTGTGGGGGACAGTGTGTGTGGGGTACAGTTACTGGTTCAGGGTGTGTGTGTGGGGGACAGTGTGTGTGGGGTACAGTTACTGGTTCAGGGTGTGTGTGTGTGGGGCAGTGTGTGTGGGGTACAGTTACTGGTTCAGGGTGTGTGTGTGTGTGTGGGACAGTGTGTGTGGGGTACAGTTACTGGTTCAGGGTGTGTGTGTGTGGGGTGGGGCAGTGTGTGTGGGGTACAGTTACTGGTTCAGGGTGTGTGTGTGGGGGAGGTGGCAGTGTGTGTCTGTTTTTTACACAGAGACAGGGACACAGTGAGAGACAGGGACAAACAGTCCTGTTTTAAGGGACAGTTTAGTTTGGGTTCAGTGTTTGGGAATTTATAAACCGCACTGATATTCCCAACAAGAGCAAGAGCTCTCAGTGTTTAAACATATTAAACTGTACAAACAGAGAGAGGCAGAAAGGCCTGAAGCTTCAGAGCTCTCTGTAAACACAAACGGAACTGATATTGTCAGAAAGCAGCAAGATGTGAAGTGGAAATCCCCTTCCCCCCGCTTGTTACACACTGAGCTTTACACAACCCCAACAAGTTTATAAACTCTCCCTTTCATTTATTCCACACTCAGCATCAATCTGCCTGCCCATTCTCCAACACTGACCCCCCCTCACAGTCTGACACAGACCCCCCCTCAATCTGACACTGACCCCCCCCCTCAATCTGACACTGACCCCCCCCCTCACAGTCTGACACTGACCCCCCCCTCACAGTCTGACACTGACCCCCACCTCATTCTGACACTGACCCCCCTCTCAATCTGACACAGACCCCCCCTCACAGTCTGACACTGACCCCCCCTCAATCTGACACTGACCCCCCCTCACAGTCTGAAACAGACCCCCCCCTCACAGTCTGACACTGAACCCCACCCTCTCAATCTGACACTGACCCCCTCCCTCAATCTGACACTGACCCCCCCCTCAATCTGACACTGACCCCCCCCCCTCAATCTGACACTGACCCCCCCCCTCACAGTCTGACACTGACCCCCCCTCAATCTGACACTGACCCCCCTCTCAATCTGACACTGACCCCCCCTCACAGTCTGACACTGACCCCCCTCTCAATCTGACACTGACCCCCCCTCACAGTCTGACACTGACCCCCCCACCTCAATCTGACACTGACCCCACCCTCAATCTGACACTGAGCCCCCCCTCTCAATCTGACACTGACCCCCCCCTCAATCTGACACTGACCCCCCTCAATCTGACACTGACCCCCCCCTCAATCTGACACTGACCCCCCCTCAATCTGACACTGAGCCCCCCCTCAATCTGACACTGACCCCCCCTCTCAATCTGACACTGACCCCCCCTCAATCTGACACTGACCCCCCTCTCAATCTGACACTGACCCCCCCTCACAGTCTGACACTGACCCCCCCACCTCAATCTGACACTGACCCCACCCTCAATCTGACACTGAGCCCCCCCTCTCAATCTGACACTGACCCCCCTCAATCTGACACTGACCCCCCCCTCAATCTGACACTGACCCCCCCTCAATCTGACACTGAGCCCCCCCTCAATCTGACACTGACCCCCCCTCTCAATCTGACACTGACCCCCCCTCAATCTGACACTGACCCCCCTCTCAATCTGACACAGACCCCCCCCCTCAATCTGACACTGACCCCCCCCTCAATCTGACACAGACCCCCCCTCAATCTGACACTGACCCCCCCCTCAATCTGACACTGACCCCCCCTCAATCTGACACTGACCCCCCCTCTCAATCTGACACTGACCCCCCCTCAATCTGACACTGAACCCCCCCTCAATCTGACACTGACCCCCCCCTCAATCTGACACTGACCCCCCTCTCAATCTGACACTGACCCCCCCCTCAATCAGACACTGACCCCCCCCTCAATCAGACACTGACCCCCCCCTCAATCTGACACTGACCCCCCCCTCAATCAGACACTGACCCCCCCCTCAATCAGACACTGACCCCCCCTCAATCTGACACAGACCCCCCCCTCAATCTGTCACTGACCCCCCCCTGTCAATCTGTCACTGACCCCCCCTCAATCTGACACTGACCCCCCCCTCAATCAGACACTGACCCCCCCCCCTCAATCAGACACTGACCCCCCCTCAATCTGACACAGACCCCCCCCTCAATCTGTCACTGACCCCCCCCTGTCAATCTGTCACTGACCCCCCTCAGCCCTGACCCTCCCACGGTGCGGCTCTGTCTATGATGTTTTTGGAGGGTCTCCAGTGTTGGGTGCTGCTGTGGGACACGAGTTCCCTTATGGAACTGGAGCTGATGGATTCACAGGAATTTTGGATTGGCATCGGTCCAATACTTCCAGTGTTCAGGGGCTGCTGAACCTCAGGTACCACTCACCCACTGGGATTGTCAAATTGGGTTAGTACTGCTGCCTCACAGCACCAGGGAGCCGGGTTCGATTCCTGGCTCGGGTCAGTCTGTGTGGAGTCTGCACATTCTCCCCGTGTCTGCGCGGGTTTCCTCCGGTTTCCTCCCACAGTCTGAAAGACGTGCTGGTTAGGGTGGATTGGGCCATGCTAAATTCTCCCTCAGTGTAACCTGAACAGGCGCCGGAGTGTGGCAACTAGGGAAATCTCACAGTAAATTCATTGCATTGTTAATGTAAGCCTTATTAGTGACTATTAATAAATAAACGTTAACTTTCAGAAGACATTGTCCCTGAAAGGGTTAAGGCAAGAACTCTGGTTGCTGCTGTTCTGGAAAAGGCAGCATCTTCCAAGGTGAACAAATGCAGCAGTGTAAAAGAAAGGAACCATTTGACCATTTACTGTATCCCAGTACACGTGGCAATGTACAGGAATGAGATCGAGAATCTGGTGAACTGGTGTAGCGACAATAATCTCTCCCTCAGGATCAACAAAACCCAGGAGACTGTCATCGACTTCAGGAAGCGTAAAGGAGAAGAAAAGTGGGTGAGGACCTGGCAGATGGAGTACAATGTTAGCAAGTGTGAGGTTATCCACTTTGGCAGGAATAATAGTAGGAGGGATTATTATTTAAAAGGCGAAAAGCTGCAGCATGCTACGGTGCAGAGGGACCTGGGGGTCCTTGTGCACAAATCGCAAAAACCCAGTCTGCAGGTGCAGCAGGTGGTCAGGAAGGTGAATGGGATGCTGGCCTTCATAGCGAGGGGGATTGAATATAAAAGTAGGGAGGTCTTGCTGCAGCTGTACAGGGCATTGGTGAGGCCGCAGCTGGAGTACTGTGTGCAGTTTTGGTCGCCGCACTTGCGCAAGGATATATTGGCCTTGGAGGGAGTGCAGAGGAGGTTCACTCGGCTGATACCGGAGATGAGGGGGTTGGACTATGAAGAGAGATTGAATAGACTGGGTCTGTACTCGTTGGAGTTTAGAAGGCTGAGGGGGGATCTGATAGAGACGTATAAGATAATGAAGGGGATGGATAGGGTAGAGGTAGAGAGACTCTTCCTGCTCAGAAAGGACAGCAGGACTAGGGGACACACCCTCAAGATAAGTGGGGGGCAGTTTAGATCGGAGTTGAGGAGGAACTTCTTCACTCAAAGGGTGGAGAATCTCTGGAATTCTCTGCCTGTTGAAGTGGTGGAGGCTGCCTCGCTAAATATTTTTAAGTCACGGGTAGATAGGTTTCTGATAGACAGGGGAATTAAGGGTTATGGGGAGAAAGCAGGAAAGTGGAACTGATCCACTTCAGATCAGCCATGATCTTATTGAATGGCGGGGCAGGCTCGAGGGGCTAGATGGCCTACTCCTGCTCCTATTGGTTTATTGGTTTATTGGTAGGGGGATTGAATTTAGGAGTCGCAGCGTCATGTTGCAACTGTACACAACTCTGGTGCGGCCGCACTTGGAGTACTGTGTGCAGTTCTGGTCCCCACATTACAGGAAGGATGTGGAGGCTTTGGAGAGGGTGTAGAGGAGGTTTACCAGGATGTTGCCTGGTATGGAGGGGAGATCCTATGAGGAGAGACTGAAGGATTTGGGGTTGTTTTCGCTGGAAAGAAGGCGGCTAAGAGGGGATCTTATTGAGACATATAAGATGATTAGAGGTTTAGATAGGGTGGACAGTGATAGCCTTTTTCCTCGGATGGAGAAAGCTAGCACGAGGGGGCATGGCTTTAAATTAAGGGGGGGTAGTTATAGGAGGGATGTCAGGGGTAGGTTCTTTACCCAGAGGGTGGTGAGGGATTGGAATGCCCTGCCTGCTGCAGTTGTAAATGCGCCTAGTTTGGGGGCGTTTAAGAGATCCGTGGATAGGTTTATGGACGAAAAGGGTTTGGTTTAGGTTAGAGGGTCATTGCTTTTTAACTGGTCGGCGCAACATCGTGGGCCGAAGGGCCTGTTCTGCGCTGTTATGTTCTATGTTCTATTCCTTATGTTCATATGTTCTTGTGTAACATGCCCCTGTCTACATCAACGGGGACAATGTGGAAATGGTTGAGAAAGCTTCAAGCTTTAAGTGTCCAGATCACCAACAGCCTGTCCTGGTCCCCCCCCACTCCCCCCGCCGCCATGCCGACACCATAGTTAAAAATGGACCTACCTTATATTAAGTTGATCTTTCTGTACACCCTCGCTGTGACTGTAACACTACATTCTGCACCCTCTCCTTCTCCCCTCTGTACTCTATGAATGGTATGTTTTGTCTCTATAGCACAGAAGAAACAATACTTTTCACTGTGTCCCGATACACGTGACAATAATAAATCAAATCAAATCCTTTTCCTTCTCCCCGCTATACTCTATGAACAGTATGCTGCGTCTGTATAGCGCAGAAGAAACAATACTTTTCACTGTATCCCAATACACACGACAATAATAAATCAAATTAAAATCATTGACGGAGTTTTTTAAACTGCAGAGAACCCAACTTTGCATTCAGGATGAAGTCCTGTTGCTGTGTACATTCATCTGCAAAATACTCAAGTTAATCATCATCAGAAATTTGCTGGAAGATGATGAGTTTGGTGCAGTTTGGAGGAAGGAAGTTCTGACAGGTTGTGTGTGTGAGGGTGTCAGGACTGGTGAGGTGTGGTCCTGCAGTCAGTGCGAAGATCTGGTGTCGAACACAATCGTGGGTTGTTGTATGTATAACTTTCTGTATTATATTGTGGATGTTATATTGCTACACTCACAGGCTGTTTATTATTCGGGTCTCATTATATCCAGAGCAGAACATTTGGCTGTTCTCACATTGCCTCTGCCACTGAAGTTGGCAGAAGTATTGTCGCTGCCTTTCACTTTCGATTCATATTTCGAAAGCCCTCAGACAGATCGCAACGACAGTGTCAGCCGAAAGAATCGGAACCCGAGATGTTTTTCAAAGGTGCTGTGTACACGTTGTGAGATAGGACAAGTTAAAAAGGGTGGCAGCGGGTTTGCGCTGCTGCCTCAGCGCCAGGGACCTGGGTTCAAGTCCCGGACTCGGGTCACGTATAAGATGATGAACGGGATGGATAGGATAGAGGTGGAGAGACTCTTCCCGCTCAGAAAGGACAGTAAGACTAGAGGGCACAGCCTCAAGATAAAGGGGGGGCGGTTTAGAACGGAGTTGAGGAAGAACTTCTTCACTCAAAGGGCGGTGAATCTCTGGAATTCTCTGCCCGTTGAAGTGGTGGAGGCTGCCTCGCTAAATATTTTTAAGACGCGGGTTGATGGGTTTTTGATAAGAGAGGGGATTAAGGGTTATGGGGAGAGGGCGGGAAAGTGGAACTGAGCCACAACAGATCAGCCATGATCTTATTGAATGGCGGGGCAGGCTCAAAGGGCTAGATGGCCGACTCCTGCTCCTATTTCTTATGTTCTTATGTCACTGTCTGTGTGGAGTCTGCATGTTCTCCCCGTGTCTGCGTGGGTTTCCTCTGGGTGCTCTGGTTTCATAGAACGTAGAACATTCCAGCGCAGTACAGGCCCTTCGGCCCTCGATGTTGCGCCGATCAGTGGAACCAATCTAATGACCCTCTAACCTAAACTATTCCAATGTTATCCATATGCCGATCCACTGACCATTTGAACGCCCTTAAAGTTGGCGAGTCCACAACTGCTGCAGGCAGGACATTCCACGCCCTCACTACCCTCTGAGTAAAGAACCTACCTCTGACATCCGTCCTATAATTACCACCCCTCAATTTAAAGCTATGTCCCCTCGTGTTAGCCATCACCATCCCAGGAAAAAGGCTCTCACTGTCCACCCTATCTAACCCTCTGATCATCTTGTATGCCTCAATTAGGTCACCTCTTAACCTTCTTCTTTCTAACGAAAATAACCTCGAGTCCCTCAGCCTTTCCTCATAAGACCTTCCCACCATACCAGGCAACATCCTGGTAAACCTCCTCTGCACCCTTTCCAATGCCTCCACATCCTTCTTATAATGCGGCAACCAGAACTGTACGCAATACTCCAAGTGCGGCTGCACCAGAGTTTTGTACAGTTCTAACATGACCTCACGGCTCTGAAATTCAATCCCTCTACCAATAAAATCTAACACACCGTACGCCTTCTTAACAACCTTATCAACCTGGGTTCCAACTTTCAGGGATCTATGTACACGTACCCCGAGATCTCTCTGCTCGTCAACACTACCAAGAGTCTTTCCATTAGCCCTATATTCTGTACTCCTGTTACTCTTACCAAAGTGAATCACCTCACTCTTTTCCACATTAAACTCCATTTGCCACCTCTTGGCCCAGCTCTGCAGCTTATCTATGTCCCTCTGCAAACTGTAACATCCATCCTCACTGTCTACAACTCCTCCGACTTTGGTGTCATCAGCAAATTTACTAACCCATCCTTCTACGCCCTCATCTAGGTCATTTATTAAAATGACAAACAGCAGTGGCCCCAAAACAGATCCTTGAGGTACACCACTAGTAACTGAATTCCAGGTTGAATATTTCCCATCAACCACCACCATCTGTCTTCTATCAGCGAGCCAATTCCTGATCCAAACTGCTAAATCACCCTCAATCCCGTGCATCTGCATTTTCTGCAGTAGCCTACCATGGGGAACCTTATCAAACACTTTGCTAAAATCCATATACACCAAATCAACTGCCTTACCCTTATCCACCTCTTTGGTCACCTTTTCAAAAAACTCAATAAGGTTTGTGAGGCACGACCTACCCTTCACAAAACCGTGTTGACTGTCCCTAATCAATTTATTTCTCTCTAGATGATTATAAATCCTATCTCTTATAATTCTTTCCAAAACTTTGCCCACAACAGATGTAAGGCTCACCAGTCTATAATTCCCAGAATGGTCTCTACTTCCCTTCTTGAACAAGGGGACAACATTTGCTATCCTCCAGTCTTCCGGCACTATACCTGTAGCCAATGACAACATGAAGATCAAAGCCAAAGGCTCTGCAATCTCCTCCCGAGCCTCCCAGAGAATCCTAGGGTAAATCCCATCCGGCCCAGGGGACTTATCTATTTTCACACTCTCAAGAATTACTAACACCTCCTCCTTAAGTATCTCAATCCCGTCTAGTCTAAAAGCCTTATCTCAGTATTCTCCTCGACTACACACTTTTTCCTGTGTGAATACTGACGAAAAATATTCATCCCACAGTCCGAAGATGTGTGGGTGAGGATACGTCAGCTAAGGGACACTAAGGGACAATTTAGCATGGCCAATCAATCTAACCTACACATCTTTGGATAGTAAGGGACAATTCAGCATGGCCAATCCAGTGCGGGAGCACTGCACTGTGGGAGGGTCAGTGCTGAGGGAGTCCCGCACTGTGGGAGGGTCAGTGCTGAGGGAGCGCCACACTGTGGGAGGGTCAGTGCTGAGGGAGTCCCGCACTGTGGGAGGGTCAGTGCTGAGGGAGCGCCGCACTGTGGGAGGGTCAGTGCTGAGGGAGTCCCGCACTGTGGGAGGGTCAGTGCTGAGGGAGCGCCACACTGTGGGAGGGTCAGTGCTGAGGGAGTCCCGCACTGTGGGAGGGTCGGTGCTGAGGGAGTCCCGCACTGTGGGAGGGTCGGTGCTGAGGGAGCCCCGCACTGTGGGAGGGTCAGTGCTGAGAAAGTCCCGCACTGTGGGAAGGTCGGTGCTGAGGGAGTCCCGCACTGTGGGAGGGTCAGTGCTGAGGGAGTCCCGCACTGTGGGAGGGTCGGTGCTGAGGGAGTCCCGCACTGTGGGAGGGTCGGTGCTGAGGGAGTCCCGCACTGTGGGAGGGTCAGTGCTGAGGGAGTCCCGCACTGTGGGAGGGTCAGTGCTGAGGGAGTCCCGCACTGTGGGAGGGTCGGTGCTGAGGGAGTCCCGCACTGTGGGAGGGTCAGTGCTGAGGGAGCCCCGCACTGTGGGAGGGTCAGTGCTGAGGGAGTCCCGCACTGTAGGAGGGACAGTGCTGAGAGAGTCCCGCACTGTGGGAGGGTCAGTGCTGAGGGAGTCCCGCACTGTGGGAGGGTCAGTGCTGAGGGAGTCCCGCACAGTGGGAGGGTCAGTGCTGAGGGAGTCCCGCACTGTGGGAGGGTGAGTGCTGAGGGAGCGCCGCACTGTGGGAGGGTCAGTGCTGAGGGAGCGCCGCACTGTGGGAGGGTCGGTGCTGAGGGAGCGCCGCACTGTGGGAGGGTCGGTGCTGAGGGAGCGCCGCACTGTGGGAGGGTCGGTGCTGAGGGAGTGCAACAGTGTGGGAGGGTCGGTGCTGAGGGAGCGCCGCACTGTGGGAGGGTGAGTGCTGAGGGAGTCCCGCACTGTGGGAGGGTGAGTGCTGAGGGAGCGCCGCACTGTGGGAGGGTGAGTGCTGAGGGAGCGCCGCACTGTGGGAGGGTCAGTGCTGAGGGAGTCCCGCACTGTGGGAGGGTCGGTGCTGAGGGAGCGCCGCACTGTGGGAGGGTCGGTGCTGAGGGAGCGCCGCACTGTGGGAGGGTCGGTGCTGAGGGAGCGCCGCACTGTGGGAGGGTCGGTGCTGAGGGAGCGCCGCACTGTGGGAGGGTCGGTGCTGAGGGAGCGCCGCAGTGTGGGAGGGTCGGTGCTGAGGGAGTCCCGCACTGTGGGAGGGTCAGTGCTGAGGGAGTCCCGCACTGTGGGAGGGTCGGTGCTGAGGGAGTCCCGCACTGTGGGAGGGTCAGTGCTGAGGGAGCGCCGCACTGTGGGAGGGTCAGTGCTGAGGGAGTCCCGCACTGTGGGAGGGTCAGTGCTGAGGGAGCGCCGCACTGTGGGAGGGTCAGTGCTGAGGGAGCGCCGCACTGTGGGGAGGGTTAGTACTGTTCTGATAATAGATAATATAACTTCTGGAGATTATATAAATTATAGTGTTAGATTTGATATTTGATCGTTGTGGATATGGATGTAATCGTGTATGTAACTGTACTTTGCCTTGTCGCGACTGTAAATTTGACCGGATTGGAGGATGATCTATTTTACAAAGCTCATGTACATTTACACGGGAATCGAACTGTATGTTACCCATTAGCACAATCGGTTAAAGCCCTATTTGTAGCCCCCCCTGGGTGGACCCCTCATGACTTATAAACTGTAGATACATCAGATGCACCCTGTAAGGGACAAATCGGCAAATATGAAAGAGGTATACGGGGGGATGTGTGGGACTTGTAAACTCCACAGACCCTGTGTGCAGCGGGGTTCCTACAGGTGGGAGGAAAAGCTTGTTCAGATACTGCAAGCTATCTGCTTTGTTTTACAGGGCAGGGATGGGGATTTGCCTTTCTCTTTGTAGTGTATATAAATGACTTGGAAGAGGGAGTAAGTGGTGTGATCAGCAAATTTGCAGATGACACTAAGATGGCTGGATTGGCGGGCAGAGAGGAGCAGTGAGGGATAGTGATAGGCTGGTATATTGGGCAGATATATGGCAAATGGAGTTTAATCCAGAGAAACGTGAGGTGATGCATTTTGGCCGGAATAATGTAGGGGGGAGTTATATGATAAAGGGTAAGCCTATAAAGAGTATAGAAACACAGCGAGACCTGGGGGTGCTCTGGTTTCCTCCCACACCCCGAAGATGTGCTATTAGGCTGATTGGCAGTAATAAACTGTCCCTAAATTAGTTTCCCTCAATGTGGATGGCCATAAACAATAGATAAGGGTCATGGGTGGAGGGGGGATTGGTAATGTTAAAATGGCAGCGTGGGCTCGTTGGGCCAAAGGGCCTGTTTCCCGGGCTGTTTTTGTTCTTTGTTAAGAATGATTCCTGCGTGCAGACGCAGTGTGTCCATCAACATTGTCGGGTTAATAAGGGACAGTTTACTTGCACTTGTGATGAACAGGAATGTCTGAATATAACTGCGGGAAGACAGCTCATTTGTGGACAGTGTAATGGAACTCACGTAATGCTCAGTGAAATGGACAGAGCCATTTGATACTTACCAGGTGGTGGGATCAAATGGGGAGTCAAGTAAACCGAACATTTGGCAATATGAACAAACTCATAATCGGGACACTAAATGTTCCCGGGCTAAGAAGGGAAATGTGTTCCTCTTCAGTGGTATGAACACAACAGATACACCAAACCTCCCAAACCGTTCTGCAGTAGGAACAATAGGACCACTGACTGTTCCATGCCCTCAGAAGGGGCATATTCGGAGGAGAATAGTAACCCGGGCTGTCAGCAAAGAATTCTGTGCTGATTGGGAAGCCCCGGGCACAATGGGATCCTCACTGGGGTATGGGTTCCTTGGAGCCCGAGCTCTGTGGGGTGGGGGGGGGGGTAACATGACAGGAGTGATTGATACAAACAATAGGAATCATATTGTTTATGGATTAACAGTCCTGGGAAACAGCACTTCAAAAGCACTGGAGGCTGTTAACCAAGAAATGGCTGAACTGAGATGATACGCACAACAAACACAACACGCAGCAGACTACCGGTGAGCACAACAAGGGGGAGTGTGTACAATCATAGGCAATAAATGTGTAACCCATGTCACAGACGAGTCTTATAACATGACACAAGTCATCAATAACATCAGAGAACAACTTGATAGCTCCAGACAGGAACACAAGAAAGGAAGTAACTGGCTAGAATGGGAGGCAGGATCCTGGGAATCTTATTTATTACATGGATTGGTCACAATAATTTCAATTATAATTGTCTGTTGTCTAATTGTTGGCTGCCGAAAAGTCAGGTTATGGTAACGAGAATTGTGCCAGGAGCCAGTGTATCCATCAAGGGAGAACCCATGATGAAGATCCCCGAAGACATCAGAAGAAACAAAGAAGGAAATTGACCTCTACATGTGAAAATGCAGCTGTTGGTCCAGGGATTATTAAAAATAATAATAATCTGGACCAAAAGAGGGGACTGTAGTGGGAAAAATCACAAAGATGGCTGCCTGGCACATAAAAAAGGTTCCCTGGGAGAGAGACATGAAGCAGGCACTGACTTTTAGCTCAGACAGTTACTTGAAATTAAAAACATGCAGGATAGACAGTTACTTAAAGTTAAACATGCAGGAATCAGATACTGCAGGAAGCCAACACAGAGCTTGAGGCACTTTTAAGATAAGGACAGACTGAGGACAATAAGGAGATTAGCCATAAATGGGAATGGGAATAATCAGTGCAGAAAAACCAATTCTGTATGTATAAACCGAAACAAAGACAATCATAGTTATTCATAGAGTCATTCTACGAAACAATACGATGTTAAAAGCCAACATCTGGATATGACAAGCTGTAATAATGTGTTAAACTATCGATCCTACTCAAGTACAATGATGTGTTTAATGGCTTCATTAAATACAACTGTGTAGTTGAACCTCCCAGTCTGATTCCGAAGTACTAATTTCCCACAACAATCGGGACAGTGTCAAGTCACATTTACTCTGTATCTAACCCCGTGCTGTCCCTGTCCAGGGAATGTTTGATGGAGGGACAGTGTAGAGGAAGCTTTACTCTGTATCTAACCCCATGCTGTACCTGTCCTGAGAGTGTTTGATGATGGGGACAGTGTAGAGGGAGCTTTACTCTGTATCTAACCCTGTGCCGTACCTGTCCTGGGAGTGTTTGATGGAGGGGCAGTGTAGAGGGAGCTTTACTCTGTATCTAACCCCGTTCTGTACCTGTCCTGGGAGTGTATGATGGGGACAGTGTAGAGGGAGCTTTACTCTGAATCTAACCCCGTGCTCTACCTGTCCTGGGAGTGTTTGATGGGGGACAGTGTAGAGGGAGCTTTACTCTGAATCTAACCCCGTGCTGTACCTGTCCTGGGAGTGTTTGATGGGGGGACAGTGTAGAGGGAGCTTTACTCTGTACCTAACCCCGTGCTGTACCTGTCCTGGGAGTGTTTGATGGGGGACAGTGTAGAGGGAGATTTACTCTGAATCTAACCCCGTGCTGTACCTGTCCTGGGAGTGTTTGATGGGGGAACAGTGTAGAGGGAGCTTTACTCTGTATCTAACCCCGTGCTGTACCTGTCCTGGGAGTGTTTGATGGGGACAGTGTAGAAGGAGCTTTACTCTGTATCTAACCCCGTGCTGTACCTGTCCTGGGAGTGTTTGATGGGGTAAACACAGTAAGAAGTCTCACAACACTAGGTTAAAGCCCAACCAGTTTATTTGATAGTAAACCCACAAGCTTTCGGATACGCTGTTCCTTCGTCAGGTGTGTGGAAAGTTCTGATCAGAGAAGGACATATAAAGGCACACAAAGTTTACAGATTACTGATTAGAATGTGAGTCTTTACCGCTAACCTGCTATCCAAGTCTTAAAGATGCAGACAATGTGAGTGGAGATACCATTAGCACATGTTAAAGAGATGAGTATTGTCTCCAGACAACACAGTAAGGGTGATTTTACAAGGCCAGGCAAGTCATCGGGGTTACAGATACTGTTACATGAACTCAAGATCCCATGGGAGGAGTTTACAGGGAGCTTTACTCTGTATCTAATCCTGTGCTGTACCTGTCCTGGGAGTGTTTGATGGGGGACAGCGTAGAGGGAGCTTTACTCTGTATCTAACCCCGTGCTGTACCTGTCCTGGGAGTGTTTGATGGGGACAGTGTAGAGGGAGCTTTACTCTGTATCTAACCCTGTGCCGTACCTGTCCTGGGAGTGTTTGATGGAGGGGCAGTGTAGAGGGAGCTTTACTCTGTATCTAACCCCGTGCTGTACCTGTCCTGGGAGTGTTTGATGGGGACAGTGTAGAGGGACCTTTACTCTGTATCTAACCCCGTGCTGTACCTGTCCTGGGAGTGTTTGATGGGGGACAGTGTAGAGGGAGCTTTACTCTGTATCTAACCCCGTGCTGTACCTGTCCTGGGAGTGTTTGATGAGGGGACAGTGTAGAGGGAGCTTGACTCTGTATCTAACCCCGTGCTGTACCTGTCCTGGGAGTGTTTGATGGGGGGACAGTGTAGAGGGAGATTTACTCTGTATCTAACCCCGTGCTGTACCTGTCCTGGGAGTGTTTGATGGGGGGACAGTGTAGAGGGAGCTTTACTCTGTATCTAACCCCGTGCTGTACCTGTCCTGGGAGTGTTAGATGGGGACAGTGTAGAGGGAGCTTTACTCTGTATCTAACCCCATGCTGTACCTGTCCTGGGAGTGTTTGATGGGGACAGTATGGGGGCGCCTTCACTCTGTAACTGACTCTGTTTTGTATTTCAGATGCGAGATACACAGGGCATTACACAACGATTGAAGACCAGTCCACGAGCAATGCAGGATTTTCAGGACGAGGAAGTCTCTGAGCTGAAGAATGATTTTAAGAAGCCGCTGACAGTGACTGAAGAGGAAACATCCTCAGATGTTAAAGCATTGGACAAACGATTCCGTCATGAATTTCACGACTTGTGCAGCAAACACCAGGCACAATTTGAGAGTGCAATTCGGGAATTGCAGAAAAACAGGCTGAAAATTTTTCAGCGATACTGCGAGAAACAGGTCAGCAAAAATAAAATGTGCTTTGGAATGGAGATGTTTAGAGGTACTTTGTATCTAAACCTATGCTGTATCTGTCCTGGGAGTGTTTGATGGCGGGGACAATGTAGAGGGAGCTTTACTCTGTATCTAATCCCGTGCTGTACCTGTCCTGGGAGTGTTTGATGGGGGGACAGTGCAGAGGGAGCTTTACTCTGTATCTAACCCCGTGCTGTACCTGTCCTGGGAGTGTTTGATGGGGGACGGTGTAGAGGGAGATTTACTCTGTATCTAACCCCGTGCTGTACCTGTCCGAGGAGTCTTTGATGGGGACAATGTAGAGGGAGATTCAATCAATATCTAACCCCGTGCTGTACCTGTCCTGGGAGTTGGATATTGACGCAAGGATATTTTGGCCTTGGAGGGAGTGCAGAGGAGGTTTACTAGGCTGATACCGGAGTTGAGGGGGTTGAGCTATGAGGAGAGGCTGAATAAACTCGGCTTGTACTTGTTAGAGTTTAGAAGAATGAGGGGAGATCTCATTGAGACGCATAAGATGATGAATGGGATGGATAGGATAGAGGTGGAGAGGCTCTTCCCGCTCAGAAAGGACAGTAGGACTAGGGGGCACAGCCTCAAGATAAAGTGGGGGCGGTTTAGAACGGAGTTGAGGAGGAACTTCTTCACTCAAAGGGTGGTGAATCTCTGGAATTCTCTGCCCGTTGAAGTGGTGGAGGCTGCCTCGCTAAATATATTTAAGACGCGGGTTGATGGGTTTTTGATAAGCGAGGGGATTAAGGGTTATGGGGAGAGGGCGGGAAAGTGGAACTGAGCCACAACAGATCAGCCATGATCTTATTGAATGGCGGGGCAGGCTCGAAGGGCTAGATGGCCTACTCCTGCTCCTATTTCTTATGTTCTTATGAGTGTTTGATGGGGGGACAGTGTAGAGGGAGCTTTACTCTGTACCTAACCCCGTGCTGTACCTGTCCTGGGAGTGTTTGATGGGGGACAGTGTAGAGGGAGATTTACTCTGAATCTAACCCCGTGCTGTACCTGTCCTGGGAGTGTTTGATGGGGGAACAGTGTAGAGGGAGCTTTACTCTGTATCTAACCCCGTGCTGTACCTGTCCTGGGAGTGTTTGATGGGGACAGTGTAGAAGGAGCTTTACTCTGTATCTAACCCCGTGCTGTACCTGTCCTGGGAGTGTTTGATGGGGTAAACACAGTAAGAAGTCTCACAACACTAGGTTAAAGCCCAACCAGTTTATTTGATAGTAAACCCACAAGCTTTCGGATACGCTGTTCCTTCGTCAGGTGTGTGGAAAGTTCTGATCAGAGAAGGACATATAAAGGCACACAAAGTTTACAGATTACTGATTAGAATGTGAGTCTTTACCGCTAACCTGCTATCCAAGTCTTAAAGATGCAGACAATGTGAGTGGAGATACCATTAGCACATGTTAAAGAGATGAGTATTGTCTCCAGACAACACAGTAAGGGTGATTTTACAAGGCCAGGCAAGTCATCGGGGTTACAGATACTGTTACATGAACTCAAGATCCCATGGGAGGAGTTTACAGGGAGCTTTACTCTGTATCTAATCCTGTGCTGTACCTGTCCTGGGAGTGTTTGATGGGGGACAGCGTAGAGGGAGCTTTACTCTGTATCTAACCCCGTGCTGTACCTGTCCTGGGAGTGTTTGATGGGGACAGTGTAGAGGGAGCTTTACTCTGTATCTAACCCTGTGCCGTACCTGTCCTGGGAGTGTTTGATGGAGGGGCAGTGTAGAGGGAGCTTTACTCTGTATCTAACCCCGTGCTGTACCTGTCCTGGGAGTGTTTGATGGGGACAGTGTAGAGGGACCTTTACTCTGTATCTAACCCCGTGCTGTACCTGTCCTGGGAGTGTTTGATGGGGGACAGTGTAGAGGGAGCTTTACTCTGTATCTAACCCCGTGCTGTACCTGTCCTGGGAGTGTTTGATGAGGGGACAGTGTAGAGGGAGCTTGACTCTGTATCTAACCCCGTGCTGTACCTGTCCTGGGAGTGTTTGATGGGGGGACAGTGTAGAGGGAGATTTACTCTGTATCTAACCCCGTGCTGTACCTGTCCTGGGAGTGTTTGATGGGGGGACAGTGTAGAGGGAGCTTTACTCTGTATCTAACCCCGTGCTGTACCTGTCCTGGGAGTGTTAGATGGGGACAGTGTAGAGGGAGCTTTACTCTGTATCTAACCCCATGCTGTACCTGTCCTGGGAGTGTTTGATGGGGACAGTATGGGGGCGCCTTCACTCTGTAACTGACTCTGTTTTGTATTTCAGATGCGAGATACACAGGGCATTACACAACGATTGAAGACCAGTCCACGAGCAATGCAGGATTTTCAGGACGAGGAAGTCTCTGAGCTGAAGAATGATTTTAAGAAGCCGCTGACAGTGACTGAAGAGGAAACATCCTCAGATGTTAAAGCATTGGACAAACGATTCCGTCATGAATTTCACGACTTGTGCAGCAAACACCAGGCACAATTTGAGAGTGCAATTCGGGAATTGCAGAAAAACAGGCTGAAAATTTTTCAGCGATACTGCGAGAAACAGGTCAGCAAAAATAAAATGTGCTTTGGAATGGAGATGTTTAGAGGTACTTTGTATCTAAACCTATGCTGTATCTGTCCTGGGAGTGTTTGATGGCGGGGACAATGTAGAGGGAGCTTTACTCTGTATCTAATCCCGTGCTGTACCTGTCCTGGGAGTGTTTGATGGGGGGACAGTGCAGAGGGAGCTTTACTCTGTATCTAACCCCGTGCTGTACCTGTCCTGGGAGTGTTTGATGGGGGACGGTGTAGAGGGAGATTTACTCTGTATCTAACCCCGTGCTGTACCTGTCCGAGGAGTCTTTGATGGGGACAATGTAGAGGGAGATTCAATCAATATCTAACCCCGTGCTGTACCTGTCCTGGGAGTTGGATATTGACGCAAGGATATTTTGGCCTTGGAGGGAGTGCAGAGGAGGTTTACTAGGCTGATACCGGAGTTGAGGGGGTTGAGCTATGAGGAGAGGCTGAATAAACTCGGCTTGTACTTGTTAGAGTTTAGAAGAATGAGGGGAGATCTCATTGAGACGCATAAGATGATGAATGGGATGGATAGGATAGAGGTGGAGAGGCTCTTCCCGCTCAGAAAGGACAGTAGGACTAGGGGGCACAGCCTCAAGATAAAGTGGGGGCGGTTTAGAACGGAGTTGAGGAGGAACTTCTTCACTCAAAGGGTGGTGAATCTCTGGAATTCTCTGCCCGTTGAAGTGGTGGAGGCTGCCTCGCTAAATATATTTAAGACGCGGGTTGATGGGTTTTTGATAAGCGAGGGGATTAAGGGTTATGGGGAGAGGGCGGGAAAGTGGAACTGAGCCACAACAGATCAGCCATGATCTTATTGAATGGCGGGGCAGGCTCGAAGGGCTAGATGGCCTACTCCTGCTCCTATTTCTTATGTTCTTATGAGTGTTTGATGGGGGGACAGTGTAGAGGGAGCTTTACTCTGTATCTAACCCCGTGCTGTACCTGTCCTGGGAGTGTTTGATGGGGGGACAGTGTAGAGGGAGCTTTACTCTGTATCTAACCCCGTGCTGTACCTGTCCTGGGAGTGTTTGATGGGGGGACAGTGTAGAGTGAGCTTTACTCTGTATCTAACCCCGTGCTGTACCTGTCCTGGGAGTGTTTGATGGGGGGACAGTGTAGAGGGAGCTTTACTCTGTATCTAACCCCATGCTGTACCTGTCCTGGGAGTGTTTGATGGGGACAGTATGGGGGCGCCTTCACTCTGTAACTGACTCTGTTTTGTATTTCAGATGCGAGATACACAGGGCATTACACAACGATTGAAGACCAGTCCACGAGCAATGCAGGATTTTCAGGACGAGGAAGTCTCTGAGCTGAAGAATGATTTTAAGAAGCAGCTGACAGTGACTGAAGAGGAAACATCCTCAGATGTTAAAGCATTGGACAAACGATTCCGTCATGAATTTCACGACTTGTGCAGCAAACACCAGGCACAATTTGGGAGTGCAATTCGGGAATTGAAGAAAAACAGGCTGAAAATTTTTCAGCAATACTGCGAGAAACAGGTCAGCTCAATTAAAAATAAAATGTGCTTTGGAATGGAGATGTTTAGAGGTACTTTGTATCTAAACCCATGCTGTAGCTGTCCTGGGAGTGTTTGATGGGGGACAGTGTAGAGGGAGCTTTACTCTGTATCTCACCCTGTGCTATTCCAGTCCTGGGTCTATTTGAAGGGGGACAGTGTAGAGGGAGAGTTACTCTGTATTTTCACCCTGCTTTCTCTGTTTTTAGTTGGGAACTCTGGACATTAACACAAAGACTATTACGCACACTCCAGATTCGATGAAGAAACTTTTGGAAGATCACTGCCAACAACTGGTGAAGGATTTTTGTGATTCTCTGGGTGAATGTGGGAAGGAGATGGATTCGGAGATTTCTGATCTTGAGAAGACATTGTGTGCTGAGATTGAGAATGCAGTTCAGTCTTTCACAGAGACTTTCAATTCAGTGATTCAGTGCCTAAAGCAGGAGCGAGTAAAGGAGTTGAAAAGTTTCTGCAATCAGAAGGTACTTCAGATTCCATATTAATTTTCAGTGTGATATTTTATTCACCGACGGTACCTGGGCATTGCTGGCTGTACCAGCATTTCCTGCCCTCCCAAAGGGCATTTTCAGAGTCAAACATATTGCTGTGGCTCTGGAGTCACATATCGGCCAGACAGGGTAAGGACGAGAGATTTCCTTCTCTAACGGACATTAGTGAACCGGAGCGTTTTATCCAACAATCGACAATGGTTTCATGGTCATCAGTCATCTCCTAATGTCAGAATTTTGTGGAATACAACTTTCACCACCTGCCGTGGCAGGATTCGCGTTGAGCTCCCCACAGATTGGATTTCTATTGCAGCAACAATACGACACAGCGACATACACCCCGAACGTTCCAGAGCAATCTTTATTCAGTGTCGGAACTTGTGCTATACCCCTACAGTCAGTGTTTGATAGGCACAGCGTAGAGGGAGCTTTACTCTGTATCTAACCCCGTCCTGTACCTGTCATGGGAGTGATTGATGGAGGGACAGTGTAGAGTGAGCATTACTCTGTATCTAACCCCGTGCTGTATCTGTCCTGGGAGTGTTTGATGGGGGGACAGTGTAGAGGGAGCTTTACTCTGTATCTAACCCCGTGCTGTACCTGTCCTGGGAGTGTTTGATGGGTGGACAGTGTAGAGGGAGCTTTACTCTGTATCTAACCCTGTGCTGTACCTGTCCTGGGAGTGTTTGATGGGGGGACAGTGTAGAGGGAGCTTTACTCTGTATCTAACCCCGTGCTGTACCTGTCCTGGGAGTGATTGATGGAGGGACAGTGTAGAGGGAGCATTACTCTGTATCTAACCCCGTGCTGTATCTGTCCTGGGAGTGTTTGATGGGGGGACAGTGTCGAGGGAGCTTTACTCTGTATGTAACCCTGTGCTGTACCTGTCCTGGGAGTGTTTGATGGGGACAGTGAAGAGAGAGCTTCACTCTGTATCTAACCCCGTGCTGTACCTGTCCTGGGAGTGTTTGATGGGGGACAGCGTAGAGGGAGCTTTACTCTGTATCAAACCCTGTGCTGTTCCAGTCCTTGGTCTATTTGAAGGGGGACAGTGTAGAGGGAGCGTTAATCTGTATTTTCACCCTTTTCCTCTGTTATCAGTTGGCAACTCTGGACATTTACACAAAGACTATTACACACACTCCAGATTCGATGAAGAAACTTTTGGAAGATGACTGCCAACAACTGGTGAAGGATTTTTGTGATTCTCTGGGTGAATGTGGGAAGGAGATGGAGCCGGAGATTTCTGATCTTGAGAAGATATTGTGTGCTGAGATTGAGAATGCAGTTCAGTCTTTCACAGAGACTTTCAATTCAGTGATTCAGTGCCTAAAGCAGGAGCGAGTAAAGGAATTCAAAAGTTTCTGCAATCAGAAGGTACTTCAGATTCCATATTAATTTTCAGTGTGATATTTTATTCACCGACGGTACCTGGGCATTGCTGGCTCTATCAGCATTTCCTGCCCTCCCAAAGGGCATTTTCAGAGTCAAACACATTGCTGGGAGTGTTTGATGGGGGGACAGTGTGGAGGGAGCTTTACTCTGTATCTAACCCCGTGCTGTACCTGTCCTGGGAGTGTTTGATGGGGGGACAGTGTGGAGGGAGCTTTACTCTGTATCTAACCCCGTGCTCTACCTGTCCTGGGAGTGTTTGATGGGGACAGTGTAGAGGGAGCTTTACTCTGTATCTAACCCCGTGCTGTACCTGTTCTGGGAGTGTTTGATGGGGGACAGTGTAGAGGGAGCTTTACTCTGTATCTAGCCCTGTGCTGTACCTGTCCTGGGAGTGTTTGGTGGGGGACAGTGTGGAGGGAGCTTAACTCTGTATCTAACCCCGTGCTGTACCTGTCCTGGGAGTGTTTGATCGGGACAGTGTAGAGGGAGCTTTACTCTGTATCTAACCCTGTGCTGTACCTGTCCTGGGTGTGTTTGATGGGGACAGTGTAGAGGGAGCTTTACTCTGTATCTAACCCCGTTCTGAACCTGTCCTGGGAGTGTTTGATTGGGGACAGTGTGGAGAGAGCTTTACTCTGTATCTAACCCCGTGCTGTACCTGTCCTGGGAGTGTTTGATGGGGATCTGTGTAGAAGGAGCTTTACTCAGTATCTAACCCCATGCTGTACCTGTCCTGGGAGTGTTTGATGGGGGGACAGTGTAGAGGGAGCTTTACTCTGTATCTAACCCCATGCTGTACCTGTCCTGGGAGTGTTTGATGGGGACAGTGTAGAGGGAGCTTTACTCTGTATATAACCCCGTGCTGGACCTGTACTGGGAGTGTTTGATGGGAGGACAGTGTAGAGGGAGCTTTACTCTGTATCTAACACCGTGCTGGACCTGTACTCGGAGTGTTTGATGGGGGGACAGTGTAGAGGGAGGTTTAGTCTGTATCTAACCCCGTGCTGTACCTTTCCTGGGAGTTTTTGATGTGGGACAGTGTAGAGGGAGCTTTACTCTGTATCTAACCCCCTGCTGTACCTGTCCTGGGAGTGTTTGATGGGGATCTGTGTAGAGGGAGCTTTACTCTGTATCTAACCCCGTGCTGTACCTGTCCTGGGAGTGTTTGATGGGGGACAGTGTAGAGGGAGCTTTACTCTGTACCTAACCCCGTGCTGTACCTGTCCTGGGAGTGTTTGATGGGGGGCCAGTAGGAAGGGAGCTTCACTCTGTATCCAGCCGTGTTCTGTACCTGTCCTGGGAGTGTTTGATGGGGACAGTGTAGAGGG
Source organism: Carcharhinus amblyrhynchos (assembly GCF_965287045.1). Classification (NCBI taxonomy): domain Eukaryota; kingdom Metazoa; phylum Chordata; class Chondrichthyes; order Carcharhiniformes; family Carcharhinidae; genus Carcharhinus; species Carcharhinus amblyrhynchos. Next base: position 194,810 of record NW_027649967.1, read on the forward strand.
AACTTAACTCTGTATCTAATCCCGTGCTGTACCTGTTCTGGGAATCTTTGATGGGGACAGTGTAGAGGGAGCTTTACTCTGTATCTAACCCCGTGCTGTACCTGTCCTGGGAGTGTTTGATGGGGACAGTGTAGAGGGAGCTTTACTCTGTATCTAACCCCGTGCTGTACCTGTCCTGGGAGTGTTTGATGGTGGGACAGTGTAGAGGGAGCTTTACTCTGTATCTGATCCTGTGCTGTACCTGTCCTGGGAGTGTTTGATGGGGACAGTGTAGAAGGAGCTTTACTCTGTATCGAACCCCGTGCTGTCCTGGGTCTATTTGAAGGGGGACAGTGTAAAGGGAGTGTTACTGTGTATTTTCACCCTGCTTTCTCTGTTTTCAGTTGGCAGCTCTGGACATTAACACAATGACGATTACACACAGTCCAGATTCGATGAAGAAACTTTTGGAAGATGACTGCCAACAACTGGTGAAGGATTTTTGTGATTCTCTGGGTGAATGTGGGAAGGAGATGGAACCGGAGATTTCTGATCTTGAGAAGACATTGTGTGCTGAGATTGAGAATGCAGTTCAGTCTTTCACAGAGACTTTCAATTCAGTGATTCAGTGCCTAAAGCAGGAGCGAGTAAAGGAATTGAAAAGTTTCTGCAATCAGAAGGTACTTCAGATTCCATATTAATTTTCAGTGTGATATTTTATTCATCGACGGTACCTGGGCATTGCTGGCTGTATCAGCATTTCCTGCCCTCCCAAAGGGCATTTTCAGAGTCAAACACATTGCTGGGAGTGTTTGATGCGGGGACAGTGTAGAGTGAGCTTTATTCTCTGTCTAACCCTGTGCTATACCTGTCCTGGGAGTGTTTGATAGTGGGGAGAGTGTAGAGGGAGCTTTACTCTGTATCTAACCCCGTGCTGTACCTGTCCTGGGAGTGTTTGATGGGGACAGTGTAGAGGGAGCTTTACTCTGTATCTAACCCTGTGCTGTACCTGTCCTGGGAGTGTCTGATCGGGGGACAGTGTAGAGGGAGCTTTACTCTGTATCTAACCCCGTGCTGTACCTGTCCTGGGAGTGTTTGATGGGGACAGTGTAGAGGGAGCTTTACTCTGTATCTAACCCTGTGCTGTACCTGTCCTGGGAGTGTTTGATGGGGGGGACAGTGTAGAGGGAGCTTTACTCTGTATCTAACCCCGTGCTGTACCTGTCCTGGGAGTGTTTGATGGGGGGACAGTGTAGATGGAGCTTTACTCTGTATCTAACCCCGTGCTGTACTTGTCCTGGGAGTATTTGATGGGGACAGTGCAGACAGATATTTACTCTCTCTAACAAGATGTTTTGGTCTCTCCATTAGGAGACAGATATGAAGAACATTCTGGAAATATTGAAGACCAGCCCACGTTCGATGCAGGTTCTCCTGGGGAAGAAACGTAATGAGCTGGTGAATGATTTTAAACAACAGCTGAGAATCAGTGACACAGAGAGTGCTGGATTTGTTAATGAGTTGGAGAGGGCGTTAAAAAATGAGATTCACACTTTCACCAGGTCTCATCAGCTCATGTTCCAGAGGTCCATTGAAACACTGAAGAAGGAAAAGCTGGAAGATTTTCGAACTTACAGCAAGAAACACGTAATTGAGAGGAAATATTCAGAATTTGGGAATGGTAGAGTGGAGAGAGAGCTTCACTCCATAAATAATGCCATGCTCTACCCACCCTCCGAGTGTTTGATGGGGGACAGTGTGGATGGAGCTTTACTCTGTATCTAACCCCGTGCTGTACCTGTCCTGGGAGTGTTTGATGGGGGGGACAGTGTAGAGGGAGCTTTACTCTGTATCTAACCCCGTGCTGTACCTGTCCTGGGAGTGTTTGATGGGGACAGTGTAGAGGGAGCTTTACTCTGTATATAACCCCGTGCTGGACCTGTACTGGGAGTGTTTGATGGGAGGACAGTGTAGAGGGAGCTTTACTCTGTATCTAACACCGTGCTGGACCTGTACTGGGAGTGTTTGATAGGGGGACAGTGTAGAGGGAGGTTTAGTCTGTATCTAACCCCCTGCTGTACCTGTCCTGGGAGTGTTTGATGGGGATCTGTGTAGAGGGAGCTTTACTCTGTATCTAACCCCGTGCTGTACCTGTCCTGGGAGTGTTTGATGGGGGGCCAGTAGGAAGGGAGCTTCACTCTGTATCCAGCCGTGTTCTGTACCTGTCCTGGGAGTGTTTGATGGGGACAGTGTAGAGGGAGCTTTACTCTGTATCTAACCCCGTGCTGTACCTGTCCTGGGAGTGTTTGATGGGGACAGTGTAGAGGGAGCTTTACTCTGTATCTAACCCCGTGCTGTACCTGTCCTGGGAGTGTTTGATGGGGGGACAGTGTAGAGGGAGCTTTACTCTGTATCTGATCCTCTGCTGTACCTGTCCTGGGAGTGTTTGATGGGGACAGTGTAGAAGGAGCTTTACTCTGTATCGAACCCCGTGCTGTCCTGGGTCTATTTGAAGGGGTACAGTGTAAAGGGAGTGTTACTGTGTATTTTCACCCTGTTTTCTCTGTTTTCAGTTGGCAGCTCTGGACATTGACACAAAGACTATTACGCACACTCCAGATTCGATGAAGAAACTTTTGGAAGATCACTGCCAACAACTGGTGAAGGATTTTTGTGATTCTCTGGGTGAATGTGGGAAGGAGATGGATTCGGAGATTTCTGATCTTGAGAAGACATTGTGTGCTGAGATTGAGAATGCAGTTCAGTCTTTCACAGAGACTTTCAATTCAGTGATTCAGTGCCTAAAGCAGGAGCGAGTAAAGGAATTGAAAAGTTTCTGCAATCAGAAGGTACTTGAGAAACCATGTTAATTTTCAGTGTGATATTTTATTCATCGATGGTACCTGGGCATTGCTGGCTGTATCAGCATTTCCTGCCCTCCCAAAGGGCATTTACACTGCGGGGACAGTGTAGAGTGAGCTTTATTCTCTGTCTAGCCCTGTGCTATACCTGTCCTGGGAGTGTTTGATAGTGGGGAGAGTGTAGAGGGAGCTTTTCTCTCTATCTAACCCCGTGCTGTACCTGTCCTGGGAGTGTTTGATAGTGGGGAGAGTGTTGAGGGAGCTTTGATCTGTATCCAACCCCGTGCTGTACCTGTCCTGGGAGTGTTTGATAGTGGGGAGAGTGTTGAGGGAGCTTTACTCTGTATCTAACCCTGTGCTATACCTGTCCTGGGAGTGTTTGATAGTGGGGAGAGTGTCGAGGGAGCTTTGATCTGTATCCAACCCCGTGCTGTACCTGCCCTGGGAGTGTTTGATGGGGGGAGAGTGTAGAGGGAGCTGTATGCTGGATCTGACCCCCTGCTGTACCTATTCTCAGAGTGCTAGATGGGGGGACAGTGTAGAGGGAGGTTTAGTTTGTATCTAACCCCGTGCTGTACCTTTCCTGGGAGTGTTTGATGGGGGGCAGTGTAGAGGGAGCTTTACTCTGTATCTAACCTCGTGCTGTCCCTGTCCTGGGAGTGTTTGATGGGGGGACAGTGTAGAGGGAGCTTTACTCTGTATCTAACCCCGTGCTGGACCTGTACTGGGAGTGTTTGATGGGGGGACAGTATAGAGGTAGCTTTACTCTGTATCTCACCCCGTGCTGTACCTGTCCTGGGAGTGTTTGATGGGGACAGTGCAGAGGGACCTTTGCCCTGTGTCCAACCCCGTGCTGTACCTGTCCTGGGGGTATTTGATGGGGACAGTGTAGAGGGAGCTTTACTCTGTATCTAACCCCGTGCTGTACCTGTCGTGGGAGTGTTTGATGGGGGACAGTGTAGAGGGAGCTTTACTCTGTATCTAACCCCGTGCTTTACCTGTCCTGGGGGTATTTGATGGGGACAGTGTAGAGGGAGCTTTACTCTGTATCTAACCCCGTGCTGTACCTGTCGTGGGAATGTTTGATGGGGACAGTGTAGAGGGAGCTTTACTCTGTATCTAACCCCGTGCTGTACCTGTCCTGGGAGAGTTTGATGGGGGACAGTGTAGAGGGAGCTTTACTCTGTATCTAACCCCGTGCTGTACCTGTCCTGGGAGTGTTTGATGGGGGACAGTGTAGAGGGAACTTTACTCTGTATCTAACCTCGTGCTGTACCTGTCCTGGGAGTGTTTGATGGGGGACAGTGTAGAGGGAACTTTACTCTGTATCTAACCCCGTGCTGCACCTGTCCTGGGAGAGTTTGATGGGGACACTGTAGAGGGAACTTTACTCTGTATCTAACCCCGCGCTGTACCTGTCTTGGGACTGTTTCATGGGGACAGTGTAGAGGGAGCTTTACTCTGTATCTAACTCCGTGCTGTACCTGTCCTGGGAGTGCTTGATAGGGGACAGTGTAGAGTGAGCTTTACTCTGTATCTAACCCCGTGCTGTACCTGTCCTGGGAGAGTTTGATGGGGACAGTGTAGAAGGAGCTTTACTCTGCATCTAACCCCGTGCTGTACCTGTCCTGGGAGTGTTTGATGGGGGGACAGTGTGGAGGGAGCTTTACTCTGTATCGAACCCCGTGCTGTACCTGTCCTGGGATGGGGACAGTGTAGAGGGAGCTTTACTCTGTATCTAACCCCATGCTGTACCTGTCTTGGGAATGTTTGATGGGGGACAGTATAGCGGGGCATTCACTTTGTAACTGACTCTGTATTGTATTTCAGAAGCGAGATACACAGGGTACTACACAACGATTGAAGACCAGTCCACGAGCAATGCAGGATCATCAGGAGAAGAAAGTCACTGAGCTGAAGAATGATTTTACGAAGCAGCTGAAAGTGACAGAGGAGGAAAAATCCTCATGTGGTAAAGAGTTGGACCAGCGTCTGTCGAAAGAGTGTTTCACTGCCCGTAAGAATTTCTGGGAATTACAACAGCATACAAGTGAGGGAACCGAGCAAGAAAACTTTGCACGCTTTCAAACAGTCTGCAAGGAACAAGTACGTTCGATAAAAAATTCAACGAGATTGTGAATGAAACGGCGTAGAGGGAGCTTTACTCTGTATCTAACCCCGTACTGTACCTGTCCTGGGAGTGTTTGATGGGGGACAGTGTAGAGGGAGCTTTACTCTGTATCTAACCCCGTACTGTACCTGTCCTGGGAGTGTTTGATGGGGGACAGTGTAGAGGGAGCTTTACTCTGTATCTAACCCCGTGCTGTACCTGTCCTGGGAGTGTTTGATGGGGGACAGTGTAGAGGGAGCTTTACTCTGTATCAAACCCCGTGCTGTACCTGTCCTGGGAGTGTTTGATGGGGGGACAGTGTAGAGGGAGCTTTACTCTGTATCTAACCCCGTGCTGTACCTGTCCTGGGAGTGTTTGATGGGGGACAGTGTAGAGGGAGCTTTACTCTGTATCTAACCCCGTGCTGTACCTGTCCTGGGAGTGTTTGACAGAGACAGTGCAGAGGGAGCTTTACTCTGTATCTCACCCCGTGCTGTACCTGTCCTGGGAGTGTTTGACGGAGACAGTGCAGAGGGAGCTTTACTCTGTATCTCACCCCGTGCTGTACCTGTCCTGGGAGTGTTTGATGGGGACAGTGTCGAGGGAGGTTTACTCTGTATCTAACCCCGTGCTGTACCTGTCATGGGAGTGTTTGATGGGGGAACAGTGTAGAGGGAGCTTTACTCTGTATCTCATCCCGTGCTGTACCTGTCCTGGGAGTGTTTGATGGGGGACAGTGTAGAGGGAGCTTTACTCTGTATCTAACCCCGTGCTGTACCTGTCCTGGGAGTGTTTGATGGGGGACAGTGTAGAGGGAGCTTTACTCTGTATCTAACCCCGTGCTGTTCCTGTCCTGGGAGTGTTTGATGGGGGACAGTGTAGAGGGAGCTTTACTCTTTATCTAACCCCGTGCTGTACCTGCCCTGAGAGTGTTTGGTGGGGGACAGTGTAGAGGGAGCTTTACTCTGTATCTAACCCCGTGCTGTACCTGTCCTGAGAGTGTTTGATGGGGACAGTGTAGAGGGAGCTTTACTCTGTATCTAACCCCGTGCTGTTCCTGTCCTGGGAGTGTTTGATGGGGGACAGTGTAGAGGGAGCTTTACTCTGTATCTAACCCCGTGCTGTACCTGTCCTGGGAGTGTTTGATGGGGGACAGTGTAGAGGGAGCTTTACTCTGTATCTAACCCCGTGCTGTACCTGTCCTGGGAGTGTTTGATGGGGGACAGTGTAAATTAAATTATGCTTTATGTAACTGTTGTTTGTCTTTGGCTGCCCTCCAGAGTTCAGATGAGAAACAATGTTGAGAAAGAGGCGGAGAATGTTGTCAGTGATTTTGGGCGTTGTCTGTGTGATGATTTCCCTGAGAAGCAGTCAGTGGTTGATCAGCTTCGTAAAGAGATGATGAGATTGATCTAAGAATGACACAGGGTCGATCCTGTTAAATTCTGAAATGTTTTTGTGATGATATTTGGAGCTGTGGGACTGATTGTGTGTCTTTCCTCACTGTCCCATGGTCACGGGCGCTGCTGCTTTTGCCAATATGATTGAGGGAGGTGGTGAGGGTTCCTGGTTCAGTTCAGGGGGTTTGATGGTGAGTGACTCGGGGAGAAGGTTGGTGAAAACACGATGTGGAACAAGAACTGCTGAAGTGACAGGGTTGGACTGGGATGGAACGACTGACCGGATGAGATGACCACCTTCAATAAAGATCGAAACTGAACTCGAACTGGGAAATTAGACAGCTTGGCTCTGTATAAAACTGGCTTTCAGTCCGTGAATTAAATGTTCAATGTTAGAATGAAGAGAATCTTGGGGTATTTGTGATTAGGAAATACCCCAACATGTGACAGAATCACAGAATAAAGAAAATATTCTCAATTTAACCAAAGCTTTCAGTCTGTCATTCATTTCCATTTCACACAGCGAGTCTGAGGCTGGGAGGACCAGTTCCTCCCTTTCATAAAACTGTACTGGCAACTGGAGATCGATTCAGTGCAGAGAGATCCCGCACTGTGGGAGGGTCAGTGCTGAGGGAGCGCCGCACTGTCGGGGGGTCAGTGCTGAGGGAGACCCGCACTGTGGGAGGGTCAGTGCTGAGGGAGTCCCGCACTGTGGGAGGGTCAGTGCTGAGGGAGTCCCGCACTGTGGGAGGGTCAGTGCTGAGGGAGTCCCGCACTGTGGGAGGGTCAGTGCTGAGGGAGTCCCGCACTGTGGGAGGGTCAGTGCTGAGGGAGTCCCGCACTGTGGGAGGGTCAGTGCTGAGGGAGTCCCGCACTGTGGGAGGGTCGGTGCTGAGGGAGTCCCGCACTGTGGGAGGGTCGGTGCTGAGGGAGTCCCGCACTGTGGGAGGGTCGGTGCTGAGGGAGTCCCGCACCGTGGGGGGGTCAGTGCTGAGGGAGTCCCGCACTGTGGGAGGGTCGGTGCTGATGAGTCCCGCACCGTGGGGGGGTCAGTGCTGAGGGAGTCCCGCACTGTGGGAGGGTCGGTGCTGAGGGAGTCCCGCACTGTGGGAGGGTCGGTGCTGAGGGAGTCCCGCACTGTGGGAGGGTCGGTGCTGAGGGAGTCCCGCACTGTGGGAGGGTCGGTGCTGAGGGAGTCCCGCACTGTGGGAGGGTCGGTGCTGAGGGAGTCCCGCACGGTGGAAGGGTCAGTGCTGAGGGAGTCCCGCACTGTAGGAGGGTCGGTGCTGAGGGAGTCCCGCACTGTGGGAGGGTCGGTGCTGAGGGAGTCCCGCACTGTGGGAGGGTCGGTGCTGAGGGAGTCCTGCACTGTGGGAGGGTCGGTGCTGAGGGAGTCCCGCACTGTGGGAGGGTCGGTGCTGAGGGAGTCCCGCACTGTGGGTGGGTCGGTGCTGAGGGAGTCCCGCACTGTGGGAGGGTCGGTGCTGAGGGAGTCCCGCACTGTGGGAGGGTCGGTGCTGAGGGAGTCCCGCACTGTGGGAGGGTCGGTGCTGAGGGAGTCCCGCACTGTGGGAGGGTCGGTGCTGAGGGAGTCCCACACTGTGGGAGGGTCGGTGCTGAGGGAGTCCCGCACTGTGGGAGGGTCGGTGCTGAGGGAGTCCCGCACTGTGGGAGGGTCAGTGCTGAGAGAGTCCCGCACTGTGGGAGGGTCGGTGCTGAGAGAGCGCCAATTGGTGAAAACTCACGTCCTCCAGTTCTCGATTCCCCAACCCTGGGGAAAAGACTGAGTGCATTCACCCTCTCATGATCTTATACACTTCCATGAGATCACCCCTGCCCCTCCTACGCTCCAGAGAAAAAACACTCCTCGCCTGTCCAGTCTCTCCTGATAACTCAGTCCCTTGAGTCCTGGCAACATCCTTGTGAGTCTCTTCTGCGCTCTCTCCAGTTTAATAACATCTTTCCTACAGCAAGGTGACCAAAACTGAACACAATACTCCAGGTGCAGTCTCACCCAACGTCCTACACAACTGCAACATAACTTGCCAAATTCTAAACTCAATGCCCTGACTGAAGGCCAGCATGTCAAAAGCTGCCTTCACGGTGTCATGTGAGTGTACCTTTAAGAAAGGGTTTTTTAAATGCTGCAGCTGACAGCTTCAGTCATGTCATTGGGAGCTAAGCTGTGGCAGTCAGGTGACCGGAGCTTTTTCCCCTTTGGGTTTTATTCATTTTGGGCAAGGTGTTTTGGGAAGCAGTTTAGGAACAAACCGAGAAGCAGTCTCTCTCTGAGGGGGGAGAGGTACAATTTGGATGCTAGAGGGAGGTTTTTCACACAGAGGGTCGTGGGGGTATGGAATGCACTGCCAAGTAAGGTGGTGGAGGCAGGCACGCTGGACTTGTTTAAGGTTTACTTAGATAGACACATGAGCGAGACAGGGATGGAGGATTATAGGAGACGGTTTAAAATAAGGATCAGAGCCTCGGGACATTCCTGGAAATACTACAGCAATGCAGCAGCGTGAATGAAACAGCACCAATGCAGCAACCCTGTTCCAGTCAGTGGGAGCAACAACAATGCAGCAAACCTGTGCAACAGCACCAATGCAGCAGCAGAAATGTAACAACCCTGTGCCGATCACTGGGAATGGCACCAAAGCAGCAGCGATGCAGCTTCTGTAATGCAACCACACCAATGCAGCGGCTGTGGGAGCCACGGCATTGCAGGAGCAGACACGCAACAGAAATGCAGCGAGGGGATACAAATCACCAATGCAACAGATCCGTGCCAGTCACCGGGAGTAGCACAACCAATGCAGCCTGGATGCACCAACACCAATGCAGCTGAAAGCCACCAATGCAGCAGTGGAGGCCAGCAGCAGCCCTGTACCCGTCACTGGGAGCAGCACGAGTGCAGTTGGAATGCAGAAGTGCTGCTGCAGTATGAATGCAGTTGAAAAGCAGCAGCACCAATGCAGCAACACAACACAGCACCTACACGGCCACAATGCGGCTCTCTTACACCAACCCCTAATTCCAGCAATCCGAATGCAGCATGGGAGACAGCAGCACCCATGCAGCTGTGCCCTGTGCCAGTCTCCTTGGAGCAACACCATCAATGTAGCTGCATCAATGCAGCAGCAGTGCAGCATCCCTGTACCAGTCACTGGTTGCAGCAGCATCAACACAGCATTCTTGTGCCAGCTGATGGGTACAGCAGCGAGTTAGTTGTCTTTATCTGCATTGCTGTGGCCGTGCGGTGGCTGCATTTGTGCTGCTGCATTGTTGCGGTTGCAACACTGCTGCATCCCAACTGCATCGGTGGTGGTGCACCCAGTGACTAACATGATGCTGCTGCATGGGTGCTGCTGCATTGCAAATATTTGCATTGTTGCTACTGCAGCACTGGTGTTGCTGCATTCCAGCTGCATTTGTGGTGCTGCTCCAACTGACTGACAGAGGACTGCTACATTGGTGTTCATGCACCTGGGGAATTTAGCTGCATTGGTGCTGCTGTGCTGCGGCTGCATTGCTACTGCATTCTGCTGTATTGGTACTGCTGCATTCCCATGAAGCATTGGTGCTGGGTCAGAAAGGGCACGGCATTGGTGTTGCTGCATGGCTGAATCATTCCAAATGCATTGTTGGTGGTGCTCCCTGTGGGCAGCCCATGTCTGCTGCATTGTCTTTGCTGCTTTCCAGCTCTGTGTTTGTGTTCTGGCTGCATTGGTGTAATTTTTTTATTGGTGCTTCTGCACTTCTCCTGCTGCACCAGTGATGCATTGGTGCTTCTGCACCCAGTGACTGGTGCAGGAATGATGCATTGCTGCTCCACTGCTGCTGCACTGATGTTTTGGTTACTCGGTGTTGCAATGGCTGCATTGGTGCTACGGGTGCTGTGTTTGTGCTGCGTTTTGCTGCATTGATCCTGCTGCATCCGCCTGCTGCATTGATGCTACATTCCAACAATATTAGTCGTGGTGCTCCCAGTGACTGGAACATGATGTTTATGTTACTACATTGTTGGTATTGCTTTCAGTAACTGCGACAGAGCTGCTGAGTTGCTACTGCAGCATTAGTGCTGCTGCGTTTCAAGATTGTGCTACTGCTGCTTTCCCTGCTGCATTTGCCTCTGCTGCATTTTGGAGCGTTTAGCTGCATTAGTGCCACATTGCTGTTGTATTTTGCTGCATTAGTGGTGTCGCTCCACGTGACTGGCACAGGCCTGCTGCACGGGTGCTGCTGCTTTGCTTGCTACATTGGTGTCGCAGCATTTCACTAGTTTAGCTGCATCCGTGCTGCTGCTCTCTGGCTTCATTGGTGCAATATTGCTGCTGCGTTTTGCTGCATTCCTTCTGCTGCATCACAAAGGGGTGCTGCTGCCCCCAGTGACTGGCACAGGAATGCTGCATTGCTGCTGCACTGACTGGGGCAGGGTGGCTGTTTTGGCACTGCTATGCTGTTCCTGCATTGGAGCTTCTGCATTCGAACTGCATTGGTGGTGCCAACCCCAGTGACTATCACAGGCTGCTGCCTCAATGCATTGGTGCTACTGCATTGTAAGACTTAGCTGTATTGCGGCTGCATTGGACCCATTGTACTGGCGCTGCTGCATTGGTGGTGCTGCTCCTAGTGACTGGCACAGGGCCGCCGCATTGATGCTGGTGTTTCCCCTGCTACACTGATGCTGCTGCATTGCAAGGTTTTGCTGCACTGTTTGTGCTGCTTTTCAACTGCATTGGTGGAGTTGGTCCCACTTACCAGCACAGGGCTGCTGCATTGGCGCTGCTGCTTTTCCCTGCTGCATTGATGTAGCTGCATTTGGAGAGTTTAGATGCATTGGTGCTACTATGCTCTGGCTGCAATCCTGCTGAGTTTGTGGTATTAGTGCTGCTGCATTCCTCCTGCTGCATTAGTGCGGGATCACTAAGGGGTCCTGCATTGCATTGGCGGGACACACAGTGACTGGCACAGGGGATGCTGCATTGGTGCTGCTGCGTTCCTGCCACTCCACACATCGACCCCATTGTCCGTCCACTCCACACATCGACCCCCATTGTCCGTCCACTCCACACATCGACCCCATTGTCCGTCCACTCCAGACATCGACCTCATTGTCCGTCCACTCCACACATCGACCCCCATTGTCCGTCCACCCCACACATCGACCCTCATTGTCCCTCCACTCCACGTATAGGACGCCAGCCGCAGCTCTCGTCCGCCATCTAGCGCCCATCGGCTGTACCGCGCTCCGGCAGCAGCTCTGCGCCTTGGGCTCAGAGACTGGTCACCGACCCCAACCTGAGAGCTGCTGCCGGGGGGAGGGAGAGAGAGGCGGGGGGGCAGCTGGGCAACTCGGCCCCCTCCCTCCAACACCCTCACCCACCCGAATCTGAAACCCCCTCTCCCGGGGAAGACACCCCCCAACCCCGAGCCGAACCCCATCACCGACCCCAATCTGAATGCTCACGGTCCGGGGAAGGCGCAGAGCTGCAACCGCTTCAATGGCGGAGCGCGATACAGCCGATGGGCGCTAGATGGCGGACGAGAGCTGCGGCTGTCGGCCGATACGTGGAGTGGACGGACAATGAGGGTCGATGTGTGGAGTGGACGGACAATGGGGGTCGATGTGTGGAGTGGCAGGAACGCCGCAGCCCCAATGCAACATCCCCTGTACCAGTCAGTGTTAGCAACGCCATTGCAGTAGCATCAATGCAGTAGCACTAATGCAGCGCAGGAACGCGATATCACTGCAGCACCAGTTCATCAGCCCCAATGCAGCAGCCCTGTGCCAGTAGCTACGTGCATCTGAAGCAATGCAGCGGCCCCTGTACCAGTACTTGTTGCAGCAGAAATGCAGCATTCACGTGCCAGTCAGTGGGTGCAGCAGCGCCAATGCAGCACCCCTTTGTGATCCAGCACTAATGCAGGAGGAATGTAGCAGCAATAATGCCGTAAAGCAGCAGCACCAATGCAGCAGACCTGTGCTGGTAAGTGGACCAACTCCACCAATGCAGTTTCAAAGCAGCAGAACCAATGCAGCGCTAACACAGCAGCGATGCAGCAAAACGTTGCAAAGCAGCAGCATCAATGTCGCAGGGGAAACGCCAGCAATGTGGCAGCGCTGTTCCACTCACTAGGAGTGGCACCACCAATGCAGCAGCGCCAGTGCAGCAGCACCAACACAGGCACAATGCAGTGAAGTTTTATACTGCGCCAGCACCAATGCAGCAGGGGAAGCAGAAGCACCGATGCAGCAGCCTGTGATAGTCACTGGGAGCCGCACCACCAATGCAGTTCACATGCAGAAGCACCAATGCAGCAGCACCATTGTAGTGCCAATGCAGCAGTCCTTCCCCAGTCACTGGGTGCAACAGACACAGTGCAGCAGCATTACAGCATTCCCGTGCCAATCACCGGGGCAGCAGCAGCCCTTTGTGATACAGACATAATGTAGCAAAACAAGCAGCAATGCTGCACCAATGATTCCAGAGAGCAGTGGCACCAATGCAGCTAAACTAGTAAAATGTTGCTGCATTTGGAGTGCTTGACTGCATTGCTGCTGCACTTTCCTGTATTGGTGCTGGATCACAAGTGGGTCCTGCATTGGTGCTTCTGCACCCAGTGACTGGCATGGCAATGCTGCATTGCTACAGCAGCCATTGATTGGTGCATTGCTGCTGCACTCCAAATGCATTGGTGCTGCTGTGCTGGGGATGGGCACAGGGCTGTTCACTGTTGCTGCCCCCAGTATTACTGGCAGAGGGCTGCTCCACTGCCGTCATCTTCCTCACAGTGCATTGGTGATGCTGCATCACTGGTGCATTCCTCATGCTGCACTGCAAAGGTTACTGCACTAGTGTTGCTGCATTACTGCTGCACGTCTGCTCGTGCATTGCTGCGGCTCCCGCAGCCACTACAATGGTGATGTTGCATTGCAGAAGCTGCATTGCTGCTGCTTTGGTGCCGTTCCCAGTGATCAGCACAAGGTTGTTACATTTCTGCTGCTGCACTGGTGCTGTGGCACAGGTTTCCTGCATTGTTGTTGCTCCCACTGACTGGAACAGGATTGCTGCATTGGTGCTGTTTCATTCGATCTGCTGCATTGCTGTAGGTCCCAGTGACTGACACAGGGCTGCTGCATTGGTGGCGCTGCTTTGGACACTAAGTGACAATTTAGCATGGCCAATCCACCCTAACCTACACATCTTTGTGAATGATTGAACCCTCTGAGCAGCTGGATCAACAGAGAGATGATGTGGAGATGCCGGCGTTTGACTGGGGTAAACACAGTAAAAAGTCTGACAACACCAGGTTTAAGTCCAACCGATTTATTTGATAGTAAACTCACAAGCTTTCGGGTTAGCTCCTTTGTCAGGTGAACGGAGAGTTCTGGCCTCAGACAGAGCATATAACAGCACAGACTGTTTAGAGATTACTGATTAGAATGCGAATCCTTACACCTAACCTGCTGTTCAAGAACTGAAGTGGCTGATAATGTGAGTGGAAGGAGCACTGATCACAGGTTACAGTGATGTGTATTGTCTCCAGACAGTACAGTAAGTGAGGTTTTGCAAACCCAGGCAAGTCACGGGGGTTACAGATAGTGCAACATGAACCCAAGATCCCTGTTGAGACCATCCTCATGTGTGCGGAACTTGGCTATCAGTCTCTGTTCAGCGACTCTGCGCTGTCGTGTGTCGTGAAGGCCGCCTTGGAGAACGCTTACCCGAAGATCAGAGGCCGAATGCCCGTGACCACTGAAGTGTTCACCAACAGGAAGGGAACAGTCTTGCCTGGTGATTGTCGAGCGATGTTCATTCATCCGTTGTCGTAGCGTCTGCATGGTCTCCCCAATGTACCATGCTTCGGGACATCCTTTCTTGCAACGTATCAGGTAGACAATGTTGGCCGAGTTGCAAGAGTATTTACCATGTACCTGGTGGATGGTATTCTCACGTGTGATGATGGTATCCATGTCGATGATCCGGCATGTCTTGCAGAGGTTGCTGTGGCAGAGTTGTTGGTGTTGTGGTCACTGGTTTCCTGAAGGCTGGGTAGTTTGCTGCGAACAATGGTCTGTTTGAGGTTGTGCGGTTGTCTGAAAGCAAGAAGTGGGGGTGTGGGGATGGCCCTGGCGAGATGTTCGTCTTTGTCAATGATATGTTGAAGACTCCGGAGAAGATGTCGTAGCTTCTCCGCTCCGGGGAAGTACTGGACGACGAAGGATACTCTATCCACTGTGTCCCGTGTTTGTCTTCTGAGGAGATCGGTGTGGTTTTTCGCTGTGGCGCATCGAAACTGTTGATCTATGAGTTGAGCGTCATATCCTGTTCTTATGAGGGCATCTTTCAGCGTCTGGAGGTGTCTGTCACGATCCTCCTCATCTGAGCAGATCCTGTGTATACGGAGGGCTTGTCCATAGGGAATGGCTTCTTTAACATGTTTAGTGTGGAAGCTGGAGAAGTGGAGCATTGCGAGGTTGTGTGTGGGCTTGCGGTACAGTGAGGTGCTGAGGTGACCGTCCTTAATGGAGATGCATGTGTCCAAGAATGCAACTGATTCTGGGGAATAATCCATGGTGAGTCTGATGGTGGGGTAGAACTTGTTGATGTCATCATATCGTTGTTTCAGTGATTGTTCACCATGAGGCCAAAGGAAGAAAATGTCATCGATGTATCTAGTGTGTAGCATCGGTTGAAGGTCCTGTGTGGTGAAGAAGTCTTGTTCGAACCTGTGCATGAAGATGTTGGCATATTGAGGTGCAGATTTGGTCCCCATGGCTGTTCCGTGTGTCTGGATGAAGAACTGGTTGTTGAAGGTGAAGACATTGTGATCCAGGATGAAGTGGATGAGTTGTAAAATTACATCTGGAAACTGGCAGTTGTTGGTGTTGAGTACTGAGGCAGTTGCAGTAATGCCATCGTTGTGGGGCATGTTGGTGTAGAGCGCCGAGACATCCATTGTGACGAGGAGTGTCCCTGGTTCAACTGCTCCGTGTGCTGAGTTTCTGTAGGAAGTCCGTAGTGTTGTGACAAAAGCTGGGGGTTCTTCGTACAATGGGTTTCAAGATGCCCTCGACGTAGCCGGAGAGGTTCTCACACAGGGTCCCATTGACCAATACGATGGGACGGCTGGGTGTGTTTGCCTTGTGTATCTTTGGGAGGCAGTAGAGATCTCCAACACAGGGAGTAAGTGGAACGAGAGCACGGAGGGTGCTCTGAAGGTCCGGATCAAAGGTCCCATCGGCTTCACAGCTCCAGGAACCCGGATTCGATTTCTGGCTTTGGTCACTGTCTGTGTGGAGTTTGCACATCCTCCTCATATCTGCATGGGTTTCCTCCGGGTGCTCTGGTTTCCTCCCACATTCCAAAGGTGTGTGGGTTCGGGGGATTGGCCGTGCCAAATTGTCCCTTGGTGTCTTGAGATGTGTAGATTAGAGGGATTAGCGGGTAAAATATGTCGGGATACAGGGTAGGGCCTGGGTGGAATTGTGTTCGGTGCAGACTCGATGGGCCGAATGGCCTCTTTCTGCACTGTAGGGTTTCTATGATTTCTTTATGACTTCTTTAAGAAGTCTGACAACACCAAGTTTAAGCCCAACCGATTTATTTGATAGTAAACTCACTAGCTTTCGAGGTTTCCCTCTTCGTCAGGTGAATAAGAAATAGGAGCAGGAGTAGGCCATCTAGCCCTTCGAGCCTGCCCCGCCATTCAATAAGATCATGGCTGATCTGTCGTGGCTCAGTTCCACATTCCCGCCCTCTCCCCATAACCCTTAATCCCCTCGCTTATCAAAAACCCATCAACCCCCGTCTTAAAAATATTTAGCGAGGCAGCCTCCACCACTTCAACGGGCAGAGAATTCCAGAGATTCACCACCCTTTGAGTGAAGAAGTTCCTCCTCAACTCCGTTCTAAACTGCCCCCCCTTTATCTTGAGGCTGTGCCCCCTAGTCCCACTGTCCTTTCTGAGCGGGAAGAGTCTCTCCACCTCTATCCTATCCATCCCATTCATCATCTTATACGTCTCAATGAGATCTCCCCTCGTTCTTCTAAACTCCAACGAGTACAAGCATAGTTTATTCAGCCTCTCCTCATAGCTCAACCCCCTCAACTCCGGTATCAGCCTAGTAAACCTCCTCTGCACTCCCTCCAAGGCCAAAATATCTTTGCGCAGGTGCGGCGCCCAAAACTGCACACAGTACTCCAGCTGCGGCCTCACCAATGCCCTATACAGCTGCAGCAAGACCACCCTACTTTTATATTCAATCCCCCTCGCTATGAAGGCCAGCATCCCATTCGCCTTCCTGACCACCTGCTGCACCTGCAGGCTGGGTTTTTGCAACTCATGCACAAGGACCCCGAGGTCCCTCTGCACCGTCGTCTGCTGCAGTTTTTCGCCACGTAAGTAATAGTCCTTCCTACCATTCTTCCTACCAAAGTGGACCACCTCACACTTGCCAACATTAAACTCCATTTGCCATTTCCTGGCCCATTCGCCCAGCCTATCTAGATCCTTCTGCAGACTCTCCACACCCTCCGCACAATTTGCCGTTCCACCAATCTTGGTGTCATCAGCAAATTTCGACACCCTACACTCGGTTCCCTCCTCCAGATCATCTATATAAATGGTAAAAAGCTGAGGCCCCAACACTGACCCTTGGGGCACTCCACTAGTCACCATCTGCCAATCCGAATAGCACCCGTTGACCCCCACTCTCTGTCTCCTATTTGACAACCAATCCTCTATCCACGCTAACACCCTACCCCCAACTCCATGTCCCGCGACCTTCTGCAATAACCTCTTGTGAGGTACTTTGTCAAACGCCTTCTGAAAATCCAAAAAGACCACATCCACTGGCTCTCCTCTATCCACCGCCCTAGACACATCCTCATAGAACTCCAGTAAATTTGTCAGACACGACTTCCCTTTAATGAAACCGTGCTGCGTCCGCCCTATCAAGCAACTCCCTTCAAGATGCCTCGCAATTTCCTCCTTAATGACGGATTCTAACATTTTACCTACAACAGACGTTAAACTAACCGGCCTATAATTCCCCACCTTTTGCCTGGCACCCTTCTTAAACAACGGCGTAGCATTAGCCGTTTTCCAATCTTCCGGCACTTCCCCGGAATCCAGCGACGTTTGGAAAATAACCACCAAGGCATCCACTATCACCTCCGCCATTTCTTTCAGAACCCTCGGATGCATTCCATCCGGTCCTGGGGACTTGTCCACAATCAGCCCCTCCAGCCTGTCGAGCACCACCTCTCTAGTAACAGTAATGTCATTAAGACCCTCCAGTCCTACCACCTTTCCATCGCTAACACCCGGCAAATTATTCACGTCCTCCTCCGTGAAGACAGAAACAAAAAAGTTATTCAATACCTTAGCCATATCCCCATCCCCTACCACTAGGTCCCCTTTCTCATCCTCTAAAGGACCAACGTTCACCCTAGCCAGCCTCTTCCTTTTTATATATTTATAAAAACTCTTGCTATCCTTTTTTATATTAAGCGCTAGCCCAGCTTCATAGTTTCTCCTACCCTTCTTTATCAACTTCTTTGTCAATCTTTGTTGACATTTAAACCTCTCCCAATCCTCTTCTCGCCCACTACTCTTAGCTACTCTGAACTCCTCCGCTTTTAATTTAACACTTTCCTTCACCTCCTTCGTTATCCACAGCTTATTACCTCCTCCTACTGTCCTTTTTGACCATCGGAATAAATTTCAGCTGAGCACCAAGAAAGATCTCCTTAAAGATCCTCCACTGCTCCTCAGCAGACCCTCCCTCCAACGCGCTCCCCCAGTCCACATTCGCCAATTCTTCTCTCATCCTACCGTACTCCCCTCTATTCAAACAAAGTACACGTGTCCGGGAACCCACTTTCTCCTCCTCCATCTGCACCAGAAACTCCACCATACAATGATCACTCTCCCCAAGAGAATCCTTCACCGCAAGGTCCCTAATTCTACCCGCCTCATTACATAGCACCAGATCCAAGATAGCTCGCTCCCTCGTCAGCTCCTACACACACTGTTCCAGGAAACTATCCCGGCAGCATTCCAAGAACTCCTCCTCAAGCCCACCGCGTCCAACATGGGTCGACCAATCAATATGCAGATTGAAATCCCCCATAACTACGGCCGTCCCATTCCTGCACGCCGCACTTATTTGCGCGTTAACAGCCCGCCCCACCTCCAGATCATTATTCGGGGGCCTATAGACGACACCCACCAGCGTCTTCCTCCCTTTGCTGTTCCTAATCTCCACCCACAACGATTCCACTTTCTGCTCTTTGGTTCCAATATCATCCCTTACTACCACCCTGATGCTATCCTTAATCAGCAGAGCTACGCCCCCCCCCTTTTCCCTCCCGCCTATCCTTCCTAAACACTTGATACCCCTGGACATTCATCTCCCAGTCCCTGTCACCTTGCAGCCACGTCTCTGTAATGGCCACCAGATCGTATCCATTTGTGTCGATCTGCGCCACCAGCTCATCCACTTTATTCCAAATGCTTCGTGCATTCAGATAAAGCACCTTCATCCCAGCCTTCACCTGGACCCTATTTGCCGTAACGCCACCAACCATACTCACACCCCCTACTCCCTCTATTATTGGGACATCCTCGGCCTCTTCCCTTACCTGTACCCTATCCTTAACTTTAGACCTCGTAAGGTCACCTACCCTCGCACCCTCCCCCCCCCAATTAGTTTAAAGCCCTGTCTACTGTCCTCTTTACTCGATTCGCCAGCACTCTGTCCCAGCACGGTTCAGATCAACCCCATCCCGCCCGAACAGGTCCCACCTACCCCAATACTGGTGCCAATGCCCCATAAATTCAAACCCATTCCTCCCACACCAATCCCTGAGCCACCCATTCACTTCCTTAATCCTATCAACCCTACGCCCGTCTGCACTCGGTTCAGGCAGTAGCCCAGAGATAACCACCTTGTCGGTTCTACTTTTTAATTCCATTCCCAGCTTTTCATACTCCCTCCCCAGATCCTCAGTTCGCATTTTGCCTACGTCATTGGCACCCACATGAACCACAACGACTGGATTCTCACCCTCCCACTCCAGGTTCCTCTGCAGCCCAGATGTGACATCCCGGACCCGAGCACCAGGCAGACAGCACACCCTTCTGTGCACTTTGTCATTGTGACAAAGGACAGTGTCAATACCCTTCACCCCACTATCCCCAATTACTACTACGTTCCTTTTCACCTTCTCTTTGCCTATATCCTGCTGCATCACTGTACCGTGTGCAGTTTGCTCACCAACCTCACCTCCCTCGTTCTCGTCCAGCCTGGAAGCAAGAACCTCAAACCTGTTATGCAGATTGAGAGGCTGAGGCATCCGCTCCCCACCTTCCTTCCTCTGCTCCCCACCCTCCTTCCTCCGCTCCCCACCCTCCTTCCTCTGCTCCCCACCCTCCTTCCTCCGCTCCCCACCCTCCTTCCTCCGCTCCCCACCCTCCTTCCTCCTCTCAGCAGCCCCCTCTTGTCCCTGACCCTTAGAGTTAGCCAGTCTAGGGGGGGTGGATGTCACTTACACCCCACTGACAATGGCACCCTCTCTCCCCCTGATGAGCCTCAGTGTCTGTAGCTCAGAGGCCAGCTCATCTACCTTGAGCTGGAGCTCCTCCAGCAACCTGCACTTACTGCAGACATGGTCACTGGGGAGGACCCTGGGGTCCACCAGCTCCCACATCATACAGAAACCACACATCACATGCCCCTCCATTATTCACTGTAGTAGTTTTGAAAAAAAATTTTTTTTTTTATTTTCCTTGTTTTTCAAACAAACTCACCTGGCCTTTTTTCCTTCAATCCCTTTTTGATATTAAGCCCTATTAGCTCACTCTGCTTCCCACTCACTCCACTGCCCGCTCCGACGCTGCCCGCTGACTACACCAGGCCTCCTTTTAAACCTGGCGCTGATTTAAAGCTGATGGCCCACAAAACACTTGTAACCACTCCCTCAGAATTCTTAAAGCAGTAAATACAATAAATAAATGCTTTAAACAGTTCTACAAAGAACAAAGTGCTTTAAACTTATTTTAAACAGGTTTTTAACAGGAAAAATCTTAGCTCTCTCTCTGCTCCTACAGAGCATATAAAGCACAGACAGTTTACAGATTACTGATTGGAATGCGAATCTTTACACCTAACCTGCTGTTCAAGTCCTAAAGTGGCGACAATGTGAGTGGAAGGAGCACTGATCACAGTTTAAAGAGATGTGTATTGTCTCCAAACAGTACAGTGAGTGAGGTTTTGCAAACCCAGGGAAGTCACGGGGGTTACAGATAGTGTGACATGAACCCAAGATCCCGGGTGAGGCCGTCCTCATGTGTGTGGAACTTGGCTATCAGTCTCTGCTCAGCGACTCTGCGCTGTCGTGTGTCGTGAAGGCCGCCTTGGAGAATGCTTACCTGAAGGTCAGAGGCCGAATGCCCGTGACCACTGAAGTGTTCGCCAACAGGAAGGGAACAGTCTCGCCTGGTGATTGTCGAGCGATGTTCATTCATCCGTTGTCGTAGCGTCTGCATGGTCCTGAAGCGTGGTACACTGGGGAGACCGTGCAGGGAGGAGGCTGGATGGGAAAGGAGAGGATCTGGGGGGTAATGGAGGAGGGGAGGCCGTGGGGGAGGGGAGAGAAGAGGGTGTGGGCGAGGGGAAGCTATGGGGGAGGGGAGGGGTTGGGGGGTAGGGCTGGTTGTAGGGGAGAGGAGGGTGTGGGGGAGGGGAGGGTTTGGGAAGGAGGGGAGGGTTTGGGAGGAGGGGAGGGTTCGGGAGGGAGGGGAGGGTTTGGGAAGGAGGGGAGGGTTCAGGGGGAGGGGAGGGTTCAGGGGGAGGGATGCTTCGTGGGGAACAGGAGAGTTTGTGGGGTGGAGAAGGTTCTGGGAGAGGGGAGGATTTGGGGGAGGGGAGGATTTGTGGGGAGGAGAGGGTGTTTGGGGAGGGGAGGGGAGGGTTCGGGATGGAGGGGAGGGTTTGGAGGGCGTTTGAGGGGACAGGAGGGTTCAGGGGAAGGGCATTGAGAATATCCTCCAATCAGAATTCAACTCTCACTCACTCTCCTCCAATCAGGTGCCTCCTCTCCCTCTCCCTCCTCCAATCAGGTGCCTCCTGTCCCTCTCCCTCCTCCAATCAGATACCTCCTGTCCCTCCTCTCCTCCAATCAGGTGCCTCCTGCACTGCCTCTCCTCCAATCAGGTGCCTCTTGTCCCTCCTTTCCTCCAATCAGGTTCCTCCTGTTTCTCCTCTCCTCCAATCAGGTGCCTCCTGTCCCTCTCCCTCCTCCAATCAGGTGCCTCCTGTCCCTCCCCTCCTCCAATCAGGTGCCTCCTGTCCCTCTCCTCCTCCAATCAGGTGCCTCCTGTCCAGTCTGATGGCCATTTCAGAGGGCATGATGTGGGTATGCCGGCGTTGGACTGGCGTAAACACAGTAAAAAGTCTGACAACACCAGGTTTTAGTCCAACCTATTTATTTGATAATATTCTCACAAGCTTTCGAGGGGTTACCCTCTTCGTCAGGTGAATGGAGAGTTCTGGCCTCAGACAGAGCATATAAAGCACAGACAGTTTAGAGATTACTGATTAAAATGCGAATCCTTACACCTAACCTGCTGTTCAAGACCTGAAGTGGCTGACAATGTGAGTGGTAGGAGCACTGATCACAGTTTAAAGAGATGTGTATTGTCTCCAGACAGTACAGTGGGACAGAGAGAGAAAAGCAGCAGCTTGAAGAGCAGCTCAAAAACCAGCACCAAAACCTGACACTGACTTCACTCCAGAAACACATCAGCATCCACCAACACAGGGGGAATTTTCACTTCAAAATCATTTGTCATTTTTACACTTTAAATACCCTGTATTAAACAATTAAAAGGTATAATTATACCCAGTCTAAACCAGACACCGCTCCTCTCCAACCCCGCCCCAAGCGCCCCAGCCCCGCCCACTGCGCCCAGCCACGCCCCCCCCGCTCCAGCCCCGCCCCCACCCGTTTTCCCGCCCTTTGCTGCGGCTCGCGCTTTGACCGTTAGAGAGAGAGAGAGAGTGAGGGAGAGATAGGGAGAGAGATAGTGAGGGAGAGATAGGGAGAGAGGGAGAGTTAGTGAGGGGGAGAGAGAGGTAGTGAGGGAGGGAGAGAGAGATGGGGGGGGAGAGAGATGTTGAGGGAGTGAGATAGTGAGGGACAGAGAGAGATAGGGACAGAGAGATAGGGAGGGAGAGAGAGAGATAGGGGGGGAGAGAGGGATGGAGAGAGAGTGGGGGAGAGAGATAGTGAGGGAGAGAAAGAGATAGTGAGGGAGAGAGAGGTAGTGAGGGAGAGAGAGATAGTGAGGGGGAGAGAGATAGTGAGGGGGAGAGAGATAGTGAGGGGGAGAGACAGTGAGGGAGAAGAGATAGTGAGAGAGAGAGATAGGGAGGGAGAGAGATACTGAGGGGGAAAGAGAGATTCTGAGGGAGAGAGATAGGGGGGAGAGAGAGAGAGTGATTGTGAGGGAGAGAGATAGTGAGGGGGAGAGAGAGATAGTGAGGGAAAGAGATAGTGAGAGGGAGAGAGAGAGATTCTGAGGGAGATATGGGGGAGAGAGATACTGAAGGAGGGGAGACAGATTATGAGGGAGAGATGGAGGGAGAGAGATAGTGACGGAGGGAGAGAGATAGAGAGGGGGAGTGAGAGATAGTGAGGGAGAGAGATAGGGAGGGAGAGAGCTAGTGAGGGAGAGAGATAGTGAGGGAGAGATAATGAAGCGGAGAGAGGGATAGTGAGGACTAGAGGGCACAGCCTCAAGATAAAGGGGGGGGACAGTTTAGATCAGAGTTGAGGAGGAACTTCTTCACTCAAAGGGTGGTGAATCTCTGGAATTCTCTGCCCGTTGAAGTGGTGGAGGCTGCCTCACTAAATATTTTTAAGTCACAGGTAGATAGGTTTCTGATAGACAAGGGAATTAAGGGGAGAAAGCGGGAAAGTGGAACTGATCCACTATCAGATCAGCCATGATCTTATTGAATGGCGGGGCAGGCTCGAAGGGCTAGATGGCCAACTCCTGCTCCTATTTCTTATGTTCTTATGAGGGAAGGAGAAAGATAGTGAGGGGGAGGAAGAGATAGATAGTGAGGGAGAGAGAGATTGTGAGTGAGAGAGATAGGGAGAGAGATGGAGGGAGAGATAGATAGTGAGGGAGAGAGAGAGATTGTGAGTGAGAGAGAAAGGGAGAGAGATGGAGGGAGAAATAGATTGTGAGAGAGTGAGGTAGTGAGTGACAGAGATAGGGAAAGAGAGATGGAGGGAGAGATAAATAGTGAGGGGAGAGAGAGATAGGGAGAGAGATAGTGAGGCAGAGAGACAGTGAGGGGAGAGAGAGACAGTGAGGGGAGAGAGAGACAGTGAGGGGAGAGAGAGACAGTGAGGGGAGAGAGAGACAGTGAGGGGAGAGAGAGACAGTGAGGGGAGAGAGAGATAGTGAGGGAGAGAGAGATAGGGAGAGAGCGATGGAGGGAGAGATAGATAGTGAGGGAGAGAGAGATAAGGAGAGAGAGATATAGTGAGCGGGAGAGAGAGATAGTAACGGCGAGAGAGAGAGATAGTGAGGGGAAGAGAGAGAGATAGTGAGGGAGAGAGATAGTGAGGGAGAGAGATGGAGGGAGAGAGATAGTGAGGGAGAGAGTTAGTGAGGGAGAGAGAGATAGGGAGAGAGAGATAGTGAGGGAGTGTGAGATGGAGGGAGAGATAGATAGTGAGCGAGAGAGAGAGATAGGGAGAGAGAGGTGGTGGGAGAGGTAGATAGTGAGGGCGAGAGAGATAGGGAGAGAGAGATAGTGAGGGAGAGAGATGGAGGGAGAGAGAGAGAGATAGGGAGAGAAAGAGATAGGGAGAGGGAGAGAGAGATAGAGGGAGCGAGAGATAGAGGGAGAGAGAGATAGAGGGAGAGAGAGATAGCGAGGGAGAGAGAGATGGAGGGAGAGAGAGATAGAGGGAGAGATAGATAGTGAGGGAGAGAGAGAGATAGGGAGAGAGAGAGAGATAGTGAGGAAGAGAGAGATAGTGAGGGAGAGAGATAATGAGGGAGTAATAGATAGTGAGGGAGAGAGAAGTAGTGAGAATGAGAGAGATAGGGAGGGAGAGAGAGATGGAAGGAGAGACAGATTGAGAGAGAGAGATAGTGAGGGAGAGAGACATAGTGAGGGAGAGAGACATAGTGAGGGAGAGAGACATAGTGAGGGAGAGAGAGAGATAGTGAGGGGGAGAGAGCGACAGTGAGGGGGAGAGAGAGACAGTGAGGGAGAGAGAGATAGTGAGGGAGAGAGAGATGGAGGGAGAGATAGATAGTGAGAGAGAGAGACAGGGAGAGAGAGGTGGAGGGAGAGATAGATAGTGAGGGCAAGAGAGATAGGGAGAGAGAGATAGTGAGGGAGAGAAAGATGGAGGGAGAGAGAGATAGGGAGAGAGGTAGCGAGGGAGAGAGACATGGAGGGAGAGAGAGATAGTTAGGGAGAGAGAGATAGTGAGGGAGAGAAAGATGGAGGGAGAGAGAGATAGGGAGAGAGGTAGTGAGGGAGAGAGACATGGAGGGAGAGAGAGATAGTGAGGGAGAGAGAGATAGTTAGGGAGAGAGATAGTGAGGGAGAGAGACATGGAGGGAGATAGGGAGAGGGAGAGATAGATAGTGAGAGAGGGAGAGATAGATAGTGAGAGAGGGAGAGATAGATAGTGAGAGAGGGAGAGATAGATAGTGAGAGAGGGAGAGATAGATAGTGAGAGAGGGAGAGATAGATAGTGAGAGAGGGAGAGATAGATAGTGAGGGAGAGATAGATAGTGAGGGAGAGATAGATAGTGAGGGAGAGAGAGAGATAGTGAGGGAGAGAGAGAGATAGTGAGGGAGAGAGAGAGATAGTGAGGGAGAGAGAGAGATAGTGAGGGAGAGAGAGAGAGATAGTGAGGGAGAGAGAGAGATAGTGAGGGAGAGAGAGTTAGTGAGGGAGAGAGAGATAGGGAGAGAGAGTTAGTGAGGGAGAGAGAGATAGTGAGGAAGAGAGAGATAGTGAGGAAGAGAGAGATAGTGAGGGAGAGAGAGATAGTGAGGGAGAGAGTTAGTGAGGGAGAGAGTTAGTGAGGGAGAGAGATAGTGAGGGAGGCATAAGTAGTGAGGGGGAGAGAAATAGTGAGAGTGAGAGAGATAGGGAGGGAGAGAGATGGAACGAGAGAGATAGTGAGGGGGAGAGAGATAGTGAGGGAGAGAGAGAGACATGAGTGGGAGAGAGAGACAGTGAGGGGGAGTGAGACAGTGAGGGGGAGAGAGAGACAGTGAGGGAGAGAGAGAGATAGTGAGGGAGAGAGATGGAGGGAGAGAGTTAGTGAGGGAGAGAGATAGTGAGGGGGAGAGAGAGACAGTGTGGGAGAGAGAGATAGTGAGGGAGAGAGACATAGGGAGAGAGAGATAGTGAGATGGAGGGAGAGATAGATGGTGAGGGAGAGAGAGAGAGATAGGGAGAGGGAGATGCAGGGAGAGATAGATTGTGAGGGCAAGAGAGATAGGGAGAGATAGGTAGTGAGGGAGAGAGAGGTAGTGAGGGAGAGAGAGAGATAGTGAGGGAGAGAGATAGTGAAGTAGAGAGATAGTGAGGGAGAGATAGATAGTGAGGGAGAGAGAGATAGGGAGAGAGAGGTGGCGGGAGAGATAGATAGTGAGGGAGAGAGAGGTAGTGAGGGAGAGAGAGATAGTGAGGGAGAGAGAGATAGTACTGGAGAGAGATAGTGAAGGAGAGAGATAGTGAGGGAGAGAGAGATAGTGAGGGAGAGAGAGATAGTGAGGGAGAGAGAGATAGTGAGGGAGAGAGATAGTGAGGGAGAGAGATAGTGAGGGAGAGAGAGATAGAGGGAGAGAGAGATAGAGGGAGAGATAGATAGTGAGGGAGAGAGATAGATAGTGAGGGAGAGCGATAGATAGTGAGGGAGAGAGATAGATAGTGAGGGAGAGAGAGAGATAGTGATGGAGAGAGAGATAGGGAGAGAGAGATAGTGAGGGAGAGAGATAGATAGTGAGGGAGAGAGATAGATAGTGAGGGAGAGAGAGAGATAGGGAGAGAGAGATAGGGAGAGAGAGATAGTGAGGGAGAGAGAGAGATAGTGAGGGAGAGAGAGAGATAGTGAGGAAGAGAGAGAGATAGTGAGGGAGGCATAGACAGTGAGGGAGAGAGAAATAGTGAGAGTGAGAGATAGTGAGGGAGGGAGAGATAGTGAGGGAGGGAGAGATAGTGAGGGAGGGAGAGATAGTGAGGGAGAGAGAGAGATAGTGAGGGAGAGAGAGAGATAGTGAGGGAGAGAGAGAGATAGTGAGGGAGAGAGAGAGATAGTGAGGGAGAGAGAGAGATAGTGAGGGAGGGAGAGAGAAATAGTGAGAGAGGGAGAGAGAAATAGTGAGAGAGGGAGATAGTGAGGGAGGGAGATAGTGAGGGAGGGAGAGATAGTGAGGGAGAGAGAGAGAGATAGTGAGAATCGACATCCCTCAGCACTGACCCTCCCACAGTGCGGGACTCCCTCAGCACTGACCCTCCCACAGTGCGGGACTCCCTCAGCGCTGACCCTCCCACAGTGCGGGACTCCCTCAGCGCTGACCCTCCCACAGTGCGGGACTCCCTCAGCACTGACCCTCCCACAGTGCGGGCCTCCCTCAGCACTGACCCTCCCACAGTGCGGGACTCCCTCAGCACTGACCCTCCCACAGTGCGGCGCTTCCTCAGCACTGACCCTCCCACAGTGCGGCGTTCCCTCAGCACTGACCCTCCCACAGTGCGGGCCTCCTTCAGCACTGACCCTCCCACAGTGCGGGCCTCCTTCAGCACTGACCCTCCCACAGTGCGGGACTCCCTCAGCGCTGACCCTCCCACAGTGCGGGACTCCCTCAGCGCTGATCCTCCCACAGTGCGGTGCTCCCTCAGCACTGACCCTCCCCCAGTGCGGGACTCCCTCAGCACTGACCCTCCCACAGTGCGGGACTCCCTCAGCACTGACCCTCACACAGTGCGGGACTCCCTCAGCACTGACCCTCCCACAGTGCGGGACTCCCTCAGCACTGACCCTCCCACAATGCGGCACTTCCTCAGCACTGACCCTCCCACAGTGCGGCGCTTCCTCAGCACCGACCCTCCCACAGTGCGGCGCTCCCTCAGCACCGACCCTCCCACAGTGCGGCGCTCCCTCAGCACCGACCCTCCCCCAGTGCGGGACTCCCTCAGCACTGACCCTCCCACAATGCGGCGCTCCCTCAGCACTGACCCTCCCACAGTGCGGGACTCCCTCAGCACTGACCCTCCCACAGTGCGGCGCTCCCTCAGCGCTGACCCTCCCACAGTGCGGCGCTCCCTCAGCGCTGACCCTCCCACAGTGCGGCGCTCCCTCAGCACTGACCCTCCCACAGTGCGGTGCTTCCTCAGCATTGACCTTCTGAAATTCCTATTCTTTCTCATTTAAGAGTCTCTAAGTGTTGAATGTATCGAAGCTTCCCCTTTGAGAGGATTCTCATCCCCCTGTGGTGTCTCTGCCCCATTTCAGTTCTACCTTTTCTCTTTCCTGCTGTGTTTCACTGCTCACATTCCTGTTTGATGAGGACATTTGGCAGACGTTGTTAAAAGCTGTTTGTACCTTTCACTGGTCTGATATGGTGGGTTTAGGATGGAGTTTCCAGCAGGGACCTGACCTGACCAGGGATAGATCATGGGTTAAAGAACCATCGTACAGCAGGATTGGGAATATCCCCATGGATTTTGTCTCGGAGCTCTGGACTGGGTGAGGATGTATTTATGATGTGGAGATGCCGGCATTGGACTGGGGTAAACACAGTAAGAAGTCTGACAACACCAGGTTTAAGTCCAACCAATTTATTTGATAGTAAACTCACAAGCTTTCGAGGTTTGCCTCTTTGTCAGGTGAATGAAGAGTTCTGGCCTCAGACAGAGCATATAACAACACAGACAGTTTACAGATTACTGATTAGAATGTGAATCTTTACCCCTGGAGCGGAGAAGCTACGACATCTTCTCCAGAGTCTTCAACATATCATTGGTGAAGACGAACATCTCGCTAGGGCCATCCCCACAACCCCACTTCTTGCCTTCAAACAACCGCACAACCTCAAACAGACCATTGTCCGCAGCAAACTACCCAGCCTTCAGGGGAAGAGTGACCACAACACCACACAACCCTGCCACAGCAACCTCTGCAAGACATGCTGGATCATTGACACGTATACCAACATCACACGTGAGAATACCATCCACCAGGTACACGGTACATACTCTTGCAATTCGGCCAACGTTGTCTACCTGATACGCTGCAGGAAAGGATGTCCCGAGACATGGTACATTGGGGAGACCATGCAGACACTTTGACAACGGATGCATGAACTGAGCCACAACAGATCAGCCATGATCTTATTGAATGGCGGGGCAGGCTCGAAGGGCTAGATGGCCTACTCCTGCTCCTATTTCTTATGTTCTTATGAATATCGCTCGACAATCACCAGGCAAGACTGTTCCCTTCCTGTTGGCAAATACTTCAGTGGTCACGGGCATTCGGCCTCTGATCTTCGGGTAAGCGTTCTCCAAGGCGGCCTTGACGACACACGACAGCGCAGAGTCGCTGAGCAGAGACTGATAGGCAAGTTCCGCACACATGAGGACGGTCTCAACAGGAATCTTGGGTTCATGTCGCACTATCTGTAACCCCCGTGACTTGCCTGGGTTTGCAAAACCTCACTTACTGTACTGTCTGGAGACAATACACATCTCTTTAACCTGTGATCAGTGCTCCTTCCACTCACATTGTTAGCCACTTTAAGACTTGAATAGCAGGTTAGGTGTGAAGATTCGCATTCTAATCAGTAATCTGTAAACTGTCTGTGCTGCTATATGCTCTCTCTGAGGGCAGAACTCTCCATTCACCTGACAAAGAGGGAAACCCAAAAGCTTGTGAGTTTACTATCAAATCAATCGGTTGGACTTAAACCTGGAGTTGTCAGACTTCTTACGATGGCTATTTAGACATTGTTGAACACTGTCAGGGAATCCTGCTCGCAGGCTCAGGTTAATGGGATACCACAGCATTGTGTATGAAGTTGATCCACCCTGTGAGGTTGGGACATGATAATCAAGAGTTTGTGACTCTGAATGTTTTTCAGTGTGTTTCTGGACACTGGATCTTATTAGAGTGTCGATAAGGAGACAAACAGCCTCTGGGTGTAAAGACGTGGATATTTGTGGAAGTTGATGTATGAAGGCCTGCAGGGCGATAATAATATTTCCCCATCGCTGAGCACAATCAAACATACAGAATATAGTCTTTACATTAAGTACCAATGGAATGGGCTCCTGTTTACCCGTGTGTCAGGGAGTGAATTCAAAGCTATTGAACGTAACAAAGATAAGTTATCGTAACCCTTTGGACTGAACCACACCTTGATCACACTGACATTTCTGGATTTAAGAATCTACTGATGACCTTGAAACCATTCTCGATTGTTGGAAAACCCCATCTGGTTAGGGAAGGAAATCTGCCGTCCTTACCTGGTCTGGACTACATGTGACTCCAGAACCAAAGCAATGTGGGTGACTCTCAACTGCCCCTCCAAGGGCAACTGGGGATGGACAATAAATGTTGGCCTGGCCAGCGACACCCATGTCCCACTCAATAAAACACATTCACAATACCACTGGGGACTTTCTGGGACATTCACTCACGGTGAGAATTTGCACAGAGTGTGATTCGCTTCACGGTGGGCACAGTGGGTTCGCACTGCTGTGTTACAGCGCCAGGGATCAGGGTTTGATTCTTAGCTCGGGTCACTGTCTGTGTGGAGTCTGTACATTCTCCCTGTGTCTGTGTGGGTTCTTCTGGGTGCTCCAGTTCCCTCCCACAGTCTGAAAGATGTGCAGGTTAGGTGGATTGGCCGTGCTAAATTGCCCCTTAGTATCAGGGAGACGAGCTAGGGTAAATGCATTGGGTAGGGGTTGTGTGGGATTGTGGTCGGCACAGACCCAATGGACTGAATGGCCTCCTTCTGCACTATACGATTCTATGATCACAGCTGTGTTTGTTCAGGGTGATCTTCCTGTGTCAGTGCTGCCAGAATTGGTGATAATTGCTCTTTTCCACTTACTGAGTGTGACCTGTACAAGGTAATGGCATTTGGGAATGAATCTAATGGAGTTCACACTAATCCACTAATTTCTGTTACTCTCATTCTATCTGTGCGCCTCTCACTCTCTCCATTATTCTGTGCCTAACTCTGTAGGTTTCTCTGAGCTCTTCCTCTCTGTTTCTCCAGCTCTCTCTCCTGTTGGACGTTAATCTGGTGTTGTGAGACTTCTTACTGTGCTTACCCCAATCCAACATCAGCATCTCCACGTCATTCACCCAACAGGGCAGTAGTTGCAGTGACTTCAATGTCAATGCGTTAAAGTAATTTATTCCACAGCGCGGAGTATCTCAGTACTGATTCACTAACAGTGCGGCACTTCCTCAGGACAGCCCTTCTGACAGTGCAGCTCTCCCTCGGTACTGGCCCTCAGAATGTGCACTGAGCACTGAACACTGACCATCCAACAGTGCACTATCTCGTTGCTCGCAACCCGACACTTGGGTGCTCCCTCAGCGTTGATGCTCCGACAGTGAGGCGCTCCCTCAGCACTGACCCTCCCTCAGTGCGGTGCTCCCTCAGCATTGATGCTCCCACAGTGAGGCGCTCCCTCAGCACTGATCTTATTGAATGGCGGGGCAGGCTCGAAAGGCTGGATGGCCTACTCCTGCTCCTATTTCTTATGTTCTTATGTTCTCAGTACTGACCCTCCCACAGTGTGGTGCTGCCTCAGTACTGACCCTCCCACAGTGTGGCACTCCCTCAACACTGACCCACAGTGCTGTGCTCCCTCAGCACTGACCCTCCCACAGTGCGGCGCTCTCTCAGCACTGACCTTCCCATAGTGTGGTGCTCCGTCAGTACTTACCCTCCCACAGCGCGGCATTCGCTCAGCACTGACCCTCCCACAGTGCGGCGCTGCCTCAGTACTGACCCTCCCACAGTGTGGCACTCCCTCAGCACTGACCCACAGTGCGGTACTCCCTCAGCACTGACCCTCCCACAGCGCACCGTTCGCTCAGCACTGACCCTCCCACAGTGCGGGACTCCCTCAGCACTGACCCTCCCACAGTGCGGCGCACCCTCAGCACTGACCCTCCCACAGTGCGGCGCACCCTCAGCACTGACCCTCCCACAGTGCAGGACTCCCTCAGCACTGACCCTCCCACAGTGCGGCGCTCCCTCAGCACTGACCCTCCCACAGCGCGGCATTCGCTCAGTACTGACCCTCTCACAGTGCGGTGCTCCCTTAGCACTGACCCTCCCACAGTGCGGCGCACCCTCAGCACTGACCCTCCCACAGTGCAGCGCTCCCTCAGCACCAACACTCCCACTGTGTGGCGCTCCCTCAGCACTGACCCTCCCACCGTGTGGTGCTCCCTCAGCACTGACCCTCCCACAGTGCGGCGCTCCCTCAGCACTGACCCTCCCACAGTGCGGGACTCCCTCAGCACTGACCCTCCCACAGTGCGGGACTCCCTCAGCACTGACCCTCCCACAGTGCGGGACTCCCTCAGCACCGACCCTCCCACAGTGTGGGACTCCCTCAGCACCGGTCCTCCCTCGGCACTGACCCTCCCACAGTGCGGGACTCCCTCAGCACTGACCCTCCCACAGTGCGGGACTCCCTCAGCACCGGTCCTCCCTCGGCACTGACCCTCCCACAGTGCGGGACTCCCTCAGCACTGACCCTCCCACAGTGCGGGACTCCCTCAGCACCGACCCTCCCACAGTGCGGGACTCCCTCAGCACTGACCCTCCCACGGCGCGGCGTTCGCACAGCACTGACTCTCCCACAGTGCAGCGCTCTCTCAGCACTGACCCTCCCACAGTGCGGGACACCCTTGGCACTGACCCTCCCAGTGTGGCGCTCCCTCAGTACTGACCCTCCCACAGTGCGGCGCTCTCACAGCACTGACCCTCCCACAGTGCAGCGCTCCCTCGGTTCTGACCCTCCCACAGTGCGGCGCTTCCACAGCACTGACCCTCCCACAGTGCGGCGCTCCCTCAGCACCGACCCTCCCACAGTGCGGCGCTCTGTCAGCACTGACCCTCCCCCAGTGCAGCGCTCCCTCAGCACTAACCTTCCCTCAGTGTGGTGCTCCCTCAGCACTGACCCTCCCACAGTGTGGTGCTCCCTCACCGCTGACCCACAGTGCGGTGCTCCCTCAGCACTGACCCTCTCACAGTGCGGCGCTCTGTCAACACTGACCTTCCCACAGTGTGGTGCTTCCTTAGCACTGACCCTCCCACAGTGCGATATGGGTCAGTGATATTTCTAGAGACAGGCATAGGGATGAATGTGGCCCAGTGTGAGAGTGCTGCAGTGTCAGAGGGTCGGTACTGAGGGAGTGCTGCACTGTCAGAGGGTCGGTACTGAGGCAGTGCCGCACTGTCAGAGGGTCGGTACTGAGGGAGTGCTGCACTGTCAGAGGGTCAGTACTGAGGGAGTGCCGCACTGTCAGAGGGTCAGTACTGAGGGAGTGCCGCACTGTCAGAGGGTCAGTACTGAGGGAGTGCCGCACTGTCAGAGAGTCAGTCCTGTTCAGGGATCCGTGTTCAAATCCCACCTTGACGGAAGGTGGAATTTGAATTCAATAAAAATGAAATAACAATATATTACTTAAATAATTAAAAATAAATTAAGAATTGACTGATAATCATGAAACCATTGTCGATTGTTGGGAAAACCCACCTGGTTTCAGGAAAGAAATCTGCTGTCCTTACCTGGCCTGGCCTACATGTGACTCCTGAGCCACAGCAATGAGGTTCACTCTTAACTGCCCTCTTAACTGCCTGAGTAAGACACTCAGTCGCATTGACTTAGGTACTGAAAAAGCCTATGGGAATCGGGGTGGATATTGGGACATGGGAGCTGATTGAGGTTGGAAAAGTTTCTCCATGGACACAGACCATTGGATTGGTCAACTGATTTTGATTTGATTTATTATTGTCACGTGTATTGGGATACAGTGAAAAGTATTGTTTCTTGTCCGCTGTACAGACAAAGCATACCGTTCATAGAGTACGGAGGGGAGAAGGAAAAAGATTTGATTTGATTTATTATTGCCAAGCGTAGTGGGATTTCATGAAAGGTACTGTTTCTTGCATGCTACACGGACAAAGCATACTGTTCATAGAGTACAGAGGAGAGAAGGAAAAGGATTTGATTTATTATTGTCACGTGTATCAGGATACAGTGGAAAGTATTGTTTCTTGTGCGCTGTACAGACAAAACATACCGTTCATAGAGTACGGAGGGGAGCTGGAAAAGGATTTGATGTGATTTATTATTTTGTCACGTGTATTGGGATACAGTGAAAAGTATTGTTTCCTGTGCGCTGTACAGACAAAGCATACTGTTCATAGAGAAGGAAAGGAGAGAATGCAGAATGTACAGTCACAGCGAGGGTGCAGAGAAATATCAGCTTCATATAAGATAGGTCCATTCAAAAGTCTGACAGCAACAGGGAAGAAGCTGTTCTTGAGTCGGTCGGTACGTGACCTCAGATTTTGTATCTTTTTCCCGACGGAAGAAACTGGAAGAGAGAATGTCCAGGGTGCACGGGGGGTGGGGGTGCGGTCCTTGATTATGCTGGCTGCTTTTCCCGAGGCAGCAGGAAGTGTAGACGGAGTCAATGGATGGGAGGCTGGTTTGTGTGATGGATTGGGCCACATTCACCACCCTTTTGTAGTTCCTTGCGGTCTTGGGCAGAGCAGGAGCCCAGACCAAGCTGTGATACAACTGGAAAGGATGATTCCTACGGAGCATCTGTAAAAGTTGGTGAGAGTCGTAGCAGACATGCCAAATTTCCTTAGTCTTCTGAGAAAGTAGAGGCATTGGTGGGGCTTTCTTAACTATAGTGTCAGCGTGGAGGGACCAGGACAGGTTGTCCTGAAGCTCTCTCGATCATTTTTACTTGGTCCCTGTTGGTGTAGACAGGGGCATGTTCTCCACTACACTTTCTGAAAATACTCTCCTTGGTTTTGTTGACATTGAGGGAGAGATTACTGTTGATCTATGCTGAAAATGCAGTGGAACAGTTGGTGTTTTCCAGTAAACCTTGGATCAGGTTGTAGATTAGATGTGTTTTATTGCTTACGTTCAATAAATGCTGAACACTAACAACCTTTGCACTCACGTATATCTTTGCCACACCCTGCATTGCACCACTCTGAATATTCCAGAAGTTTCACTTTCCCAGCGAGGGCTCGGATGCAGTGACTGCAGCTGAGTCTGTCCCAGGCCAATCTCATCGTCTCATTGCTGATCGCTCAGCGTACACCCTCCGTTCCCCAGTCGCTGATTCCTGAGTGCGATCATCTGTCAGGTAACAAACATCTGGGATAGAAATGGGGAGATTTCATTGCCTTTCCAAACAGTTCTCTCTGTCCCTCTCCCCTTTGTCTCTATCTCTCTCCCTGTCCTTTCTCTCTCCCTCCGTCTCTGTTAATCTCTGGGTCTATCTCCCTTTCTTTGTTTCTACATTGTTCTATTTGTGGTGAATTGTACTCGTGACTAACCAGCACAGTGAGAGCAGTGATATGGAAACATGGTTTAAGAATAGTGTAAACTAGACACCTAATGATATCAAATGTTCAGAGAGATATAGAGAAGGGGAACAGGGGGGAGGAGTTGGCACCACGGAGTAGGGAAGATAGTTTATTGGTGGAAAATCGGGAGTGAAAGAGGGAACAATCCATCTGTTCAGAATTGGGACGCAAACCTGAGGGGATTGGACCTCCCGCTGGTGGGAAGGGCTGGCTTCCATAGCAAGAGGATTTGAGTACAGGAGTAAGGATGTCTTGCTGCAGTTATGTGGAGAACCTGCAGTTAGAGGTCTCACAACACCAGGTTAAAGTCCAACAGGTTTATTTGGTAGCAAAAGCCACTAGCCTTCGTCAGATGAGCGGAGAGTTCTGATCACAAACAGGGGATGTAAAGATGCAGACTCAGTGACTGAGTGTCTGACTGTAACTGACTGTGTGTCTTTACATCCCGTGTTTGTGATCAGAACTCTCCACTCACCTGACAAAGGGGCAGCGCCCCAAAGTGCTACCAAATAAACCTGTTGGACTTTAACCTGGTGTGAAACTGCTTACTGTGTTTACCCCAGTCCATCGCCGGCATCTCCACATCATAACCTGCAGTTATACAGGGCCATGGTGAGGCCACACCTTGAGTATTGTGAGCAGTTTTGGTCTCCTAGTCTGAGGAAGCACCTTCTTGCTCTTGAGGGAGTCCAGTGAAGGTTCCCCAGGCTGATAGTGGGCGGCCGAGGGTGGCACAGTGGGTTAACGCTGCTGCCTCACAGCACCAGTGACCTGGGTTTGATTCGCGGCTCGGGTCACTGTCTGTGTGGAGCACTTTCTCCCCCACTGTGTCTGTGTGGGTTTCCTCCGGGTGCTCCGGTTTCCTCCCACATTATGAAAGACGTGCTGGTTAGGGTGCATTGACCCGAACAGGCGCCGGAGTGTGGGCGACTCGGGGATTTTCACAGTAACTTCATTGCAGTGTTAATGTAAGCCTGACTTGTGACTAATAAATAAACATTAAACTTTGCTTTGATTCCTGGAATGGCAGGACTGAGGAGAGACCGGGCTTGTACTCACTGGAATTTAGGAGAATGAGAGGGAATCTCACAGAAATGGATAAAATCCTGATGGGACTGGATAGGTTCAGATGCAGGAAGAATGTTCCCGATGTCGGGGAGATCCAGAACTAGGGGGTCACAGTCTGAGAATGAGGGGTTAGCCACTCAGGACTGAGATAAGGAAGAACGTCTTCACTCCGAGAGTTGGGAATCTGTGGAATTCTCTACCTGTTGGGAGCCAGTTCATTAGATACGTTCCAGGGGGAGCTGGATGTGGCCCTTGTGGATAACGGGATGGAGGAGGTATGGAGAGAAAGCAGGAGTGGGATACTGAGATTGCAGGGTCAGCCATGATGATAGTGAATGGTGCAGCAGGCTTGAAGGGCTGAATGGCCTACTCTTACACCTAGTTTCTATGTTAACACGTCAACACGCGATTGTTACTCACTGCTGATAGTCCACAAGGGTGAGTTCTAAGGAGCAGAAATGGCCCGAATCAGCACCAGCACTGCAGGAACCAAGATCATCACTTTCACCATCGTTCAGAGACTTCCTGCGAGTGTCGGTACCTCAGCTCAGAAAGGTTACAACAGTTTGGTACCACCGAGAGCAACGAAACAGGGCAGGACTCCAATCTGGCTCAAATTAAAAAAAAACTTTGCTACGTGGGTGTAAATTGAGAGAGGTGGATAAATGTAAGATTATCCACTTTGGGAGCAATAATAGGAAGACAGATAATTACCTGGATGGGTGTAAATTGAGAGAGGTGGATACTCAGCGAGACCTTGGAGTCCTTGTGTATCAGTCGCTGACAGTAAGCGTGTGGGTATAGCAGGCAGTAAAGAAGTGAATGGTATAGAACATAGAAAAACTACAGCACAAACAGGCTCTTCGGCCCACAAGTTGCGCCGATCATATCCAAACCTACCAGGCCTATCTATAACTCTGAATCCCATTAAATCTCATGTACTCATCCAGAAGTCTCTGAAAAGACCTCAGTGAGTTCGCCTCTACCACCACCGACGGCAGCCGATTCCGCTCGCCCACTGCCCTCTGAGTGAAAAACTTACCCCTGACATCTCCTCCGTACCTGCTCCCCAGCACCTTAAACCTGCGTCCTCTCATAGCGACCATTTCAGCTCGGGGAAATAGCCTCCGAGAATCCATCCTATCTATTCCTCTCACATCTTATATACCTCTATTAGGTTGCCTCTCAACCTTCGTCTCTCCAGGGAGAAGAGACAGAGCTCCCTCAACCTATCTTCATAAGGCATGCCTCCCAATCCAGGCAACATCCTTGTAAATCTCCTCTGCACCTTCTCAATAGCTTCCACATCCTTCCTGTAGTGAGGCAACCAGAACTGCGCACAGTACTCCAAGTGGGGTCTGACCAGGGTCTTATAAAGTTGCAGCATTACCTCCCGACTCCTAAACTCAATCCCTCGATTAATGAAGGCCAGTACACCATACGCCTTCTTGACCACATCCTCCACTTGCGAGGCCGATTTAAGAGTCCTATGGACTCAGACCCCAAGGTCCTTCTGCTCCTCAATACTGCTGAGACTCCTACCCTTGATATTGTACTCCTTCATCCCGTTGGACCTGCCAAAATGGACCATTACACATTTATCCGGGTTGAAGTCCATCTGCCACTTCTCCGCCCAGTCTTGCATCCTACCTATGTCACATTGCAGCTTCTGACATCCCTCCAGACTATCCACAACACCACCAACCTCCGTGTCGTCGGCGAACTTACTAACTCATCCCTCCACTTCCTCATCCAGGTCATTTCTAAAAATCACAAACAGCAAGGGTCCTAGAACAGATCCCTGGGGCACTCCACTGGTGACCGACCTCCATGCAGAAAAAGACCCATCCACAACCACTCTCTACCTTCTGCGGGCAAGCCAGTTCTGGATCCACAAGGCCAAAGCCCCCTGGATCCCATGCCCTTTCACCATGCCCTGTCCCTCAGAATCCACTCCATCAACTTACCAACCACTGAGGTCAGACTCACCGGTTGGTAATTTCCCGGGTTATCCCTGTTCCCTTTCTTTAAAATAGGAACCACATCCGCAAACTTCCAATCCTCTGGAACCTCTCCCGTCTCCATCGACGATGCAAAAATCATCACCAGGGGCTCTGCAATCTCTTCCCTCACCTCCCACAGTAACCTGGGGTACATCCCATCTGGTCCCGGCGACTTATCTACCTTGATAAATTATGTTGGTCTTCAGAGTGAGAGAATTGGTGTAAAGGGATAGGGATGTTTTACTGCAATTGCACAGGGTGAGGCCACACCTGGAGTATTGGGAGCAGTTTTGGTCTCCTTATCTGAGGAGGGATGTCTTTGCTATAGAGGGAGCACAGCGAGGGGTTTCCCAGGCTGATTCCTGGGACGGCAGGTCTGTCAATATGAGGAGAGATTGAGTGGGTTCGGATTCTATTCACTGGAGTTTAGAAGAGCGAGAGGGGATCTGATAGAAACTTATAAAATTCTAACAGGGTTAGACAGGGTCGATTCAGAAAGAATGTTCCCGATGGTGGGGGGAGTCCAGAACCCGGGGGGGGGGGGGGTGGGGGGGGTCACAGTTTGAGGATAAGGGGGTGAACCTTTTAGGGACTGAGGTGAGGGGGAAATGTCTTCACCCAGAGGGTGGGGAATGTGTGGAATTCACTCCCACAGAAAGGAGTTGAGGCCAAAACGATGTGTGATTTCAGGAAGAAATGAAATTTCGCTCTTGGCGCTAAAGAGATGGAGGGATATGGGTGGGGGAGAGGGGTGATAAGGTTATTGAACTGGATGATCAGCCATGATCAAAAGGGCCAAATGGCCTCCTCCTGCTTGTAGTTTCACTGCATCTATGCCTTTTGGGGAGCACTTGGGTAAGAGTGATCATAGTGTCAGAAGGTTTAGTCTCGCAATGGAGAAGAGTGAGGAACAATCTATTCAAGAATGTCTATACTGGAAGAGAGATAATTGCCACAGGAAAGATAAGGGATCTAACGAGTGTAAAATAGAACCATGGACTGTCTGGAAGAGTTGCTTCTGGTCGGGGCTAGGTACATTCAGAGAAGGGAGAAAGGGATGGGAGCTAAAACATGTGCTCCATGGATGACAAGGAAGAGAGAGATTCTGATGAAGCAAAATAATGCCCAGCCAAAACAGAAACCACTCAAAGTACTCATCCATTGTGCAAGATGAAATAGAGGTGACATTTCGAGCCAGTGACCTTTCATCAGAAGAAAGGTGAGCCTAAACTTGCAGGGCAATGCTGATGATAACAATCACCAGGAACAGCACACAGATATGTGAGCTGAATTGGGAGAGAACTGGCAGATGGACTTCAACACGGGGAGGTGTGAGCTCAAGTGTTTTAGGCAGAGACAACATCAATATAACGAGTGTACAGGGACAGAGGGCCCTGGGATTCATTTTGATTTGATGTATTATTGTCAGGTGTATCGGGATACAGCGAAAAGTATTGTTTCTTGGGCGGCATACAGACAAAGCATACTGTTCATAGAGTACAGAGGGGAGAAGGAAAGGAGAGGGTGCAGAATGTAGTGTTACAGTCACAGCGAGGGTGCAGAGAAAGATCAGCTTAATGCGAGGTAGGTCCATTCAAAAGTCTGACAGCAGCAGGGAAGAAGCTGTTCTTGAGTCGGTCGGTACGGGACCTCAGACTTTTGTATCTTTTTCCCGACGGAAGAAGGTGGAAGACAGAATGTCCGGGGTGTGTGGGGGGGGCCCTTGGTTATGCCAGCTGCTTTCCTGAGGCTGTGCAGAGGGAGCTTTACTCTGTATCTAACCCTGTGCTGTACCTGTCCTGGGAGTGTTTGATGGGGACAGTGTAGAGGGAGCTTTACTCTGTATCTAACCCTGTGCTGTACCTGTCCTGGGAGTGTTTGATGGGGGGACAGTGTAGAGGGAGCTTTACTCTGTATCTAACCCCGTGCTGTACCTGTCCTGGGAGTGTTTGATGGGGGGACAGTGTAGAGGGAGCTTTACTCTGTATCTAACCCCGTGCTGTACCTGTCCTGGGAAGGTTTGAAGGGGACAGTGTAGAGGGAGCTTCACACTGTATACAATCCCATGCTCAACCTGTCCTGGGAGTGTTTGATGGGGGACAGTGTAGAGGGAGCTTTATTCTGTATCTAACCCCGTGCTGTACCTGTCCTGGGAGTGTTTGATGGGGAACAGTGTAGAGGGAGCTTTATTCTGTATCTAACCCTGTGCTGTACCTGTCCTGGGAGTGTTTGATGGGGAACAGTGTAGAGGGAGCTTTATTCTGTATCTAACCCTGTGCTGTACCTGTCCTGGGAGTGTTTGATGGGGAACAGTGTAGAGGGAGCTTTATTCTGTATCTAACCCTGTGCTGTACCTGTCCTGGGAGTGTTTGATGGGGGACAGTGTAGAGGGAGCTTTACTCTGTATCTAACCCCGTGCTGTACCTGTCCTGGGAGTGTTTGATGGGGGACAGTGTAGAGGGAGCTTTACTCTGTATCTAACCCCGTGGTGTACCTGTCCTGGGAGTGTTTGATGGGGGGACAGGGTAGAGGGAGCTTTACTCTGTAACTGACTCTGTTTTGTATTTCAGATATGAGATACACAGGATATTACACAACGATTGAAGACCAGTCCACGAGAAATGCAGTATCTTCTGGAGAAGAAAGTCGCTGAGCTGAAGAGTGATTTTAAGAAACAGTGACTGAGGAGAATAAATCCTCATATGTTAAAGAGATGGACCCGCGATTGCCTCATGTCTTTCACCGCTTCTGCCCCGAATGCCAGCTGCTATTTCAGACTGTGGTTCGGGATTTGGAGGAAAACAAGCTGACAGATTTTGAGCAGTACTGCAAGCAACTGGTCTGATGAATTAAACATAATATGTGCTTTTGAATGGAGCTGTGTAGATGGAGCTTTACTCTGTATCTAACCCCGTGCTGTACCTGTCCTGGGAGTGTTTGATGAGGGGACAGTGTAGAGGGAGCTTTACTCTGTATCCAGCCCCGTGCTGTACCTGTCCTGGGAGTGTTTGATGAGGGGACAGTGTAGAGGGAGCTTTACTCTCTATCTAACCCCGTGCTGTACCTGTCCTGGGAGTGTTTGATGGGGAACAGTGTAGAGGGAGCTTTACTCTGTATCTAACCCTGTGCTGTACCTGTCCTGGGAGTGTTTGATGGGGGACAGTGTAGAGGGAGCTTTACTCTGTATCTAGCCCCGTGCTGTACCTGTCCTGGGAGTGTTTGATGGGGGGACAGTGTAGAGGGAGCTTTACTCTGTATCTAACCCCGTGCTGTACCTGTCCTGGGAGTGTTTGATGGGGGGACAGTGTAGAGGGAGCTTTACTCTGTATCTAACCCCGTGCTGTACCTGTCCTGGGAGTGTTTGATGGGGGACAGTGTAGAGGGAGCTTTACTCTGTATCTAGCCCCGTGCTGTACCTGTGCTGGGAGTGTTTGATGGGGACAGTGTAGAGGGAGCTTTACTCTGTATCTAACCCCGTGCTGTACCTGTCCTGGGAGTGTTTGATGGGGACAGTGTAGAGGGGGCTTTACTCTGTATCTAACCCCGTGCTGTCCCTGTCTTGGGAGTGTTTGATGGGGACAGTGCAGGGGGGACTTCACTCTGTAACTGACTGTTTCATATTTCAGATGCGAGATACACAGGATATTACACACCGATTGAAGACCAGTCCACGAGCAATGCAGGATCTTCTGGAGAAGAAAGTCACTGAGCTGAAGAATGATTTTAAGAAGCAGCTGACAGTGACTGAGGGGAAAATATCCACAGATGTTAAAGAGTTGGATCAGCGACTGCGGAAGGTAGTTCATGAGTTCTGCAGCAATTACCAGCTGCTGTTTGAGAGAGCGGTTCGGGAACTGAAGGTAAGCAAGCTGAAAGATTTTGACCAATACTGCGAGGGACAGGTACACTAAATTAAAACCAAAATGTGCTTTTGAATTGAGCTGTGTGGAGGGAGCTTTACTCTGTATCTAACCCCGTGCTGTACCTGTCCTGGGAGTGTTTGATGGGGACAGTGTAGAGGGAGCTTTACTCTGTATCTAACCCCGTGCTGTACCTGTCCTGGGAATGTTTGATGGGGGGACAGTGTAGAGGGAGCTTTCCTCTGTAACTGACTCTGTTTTGTATTTCAGATGCGAGATACACAGGGTACTACACAACTATTGAAGACCAATCCACGAGCAATGCAGGATATTCAGGAGGATGAAGTCTCTGAGCTGAAGAATGACTTTAAGAAGCAGCTGACAGTGACTGAGGAGGAAACATCCTCAGATGTTAAAGAGTTGGACCAGCCTCATGTCTTTCACCGCTTCTGCACCGAATGCCAGCTGCAATTTCAGACTGCGGTTCGGGATTTGAAGGAAAGCAAGCTGAAAGATTTTGACCAATACTGCAAGCAACTGGTATGCTAAATTACAAATAAAATGTGCTTTTGAATGGTGCTGTGTAGAGGGACCTTTACTCTGTATCTAACCCCGTGCTGTCTCTGTCCTGGGAGTGTTTGATGGGGGACAGTGTAGAGGGAGCTTTACTCTGTATCTGACCCCGTGCTGTACCTGTCCTGGGAGTGTTTGATGGGGGGACAGTGTAGAGGGAGCTTTACTCTGTATCTAACCCCGTGCTGTCCCTGTCCTGGGAGTGTTTGATGGGGGACAGTGTAGAGGGAGCTTTACTCTGTACCTAACCCCGTGCTGTACCTGTCCTGGGAGTGTTTGATGGGGGACAGTGTAGAGGGAGCTTTACTCTGTATCTAACCCTGTGCTGTACCTGTCCTGGGAGTGTTTGATGGGGGGACAGTGTAGAGGGAGCTTTACTCTGTATCGAACCCCGTGCTGTACCTGTCCTGGGAGTGTTTGATGGGGACAGTGTAGAGGGAGCTTTACTCTGCATCTAACCCCGTGCGGTACCTGTCCTGCGAGTGTTTGATGGGGACAGTGTAGAGGGAGCTTTACTCTGTATCTAACCCCGTGCTGTACCTGTCCTGGGAGTGTTTGATTGGGGGACAGTGTAGAGGGAGCTTTACTCTGTATCTAACCAGTGCTGTACCTGTCCTGGGAGTGTTTGATGGGGACAGTGTAGAGGGAGCTTTAGAACATAGAACATAGAACATTACAGCGCAGAACAGGCCCTTCGGCCCACGATGTTGCGCCGACCAGTTAAAAAAACAATGACCCTCTAACCTAAACCAATCCCTTTCCATCCATAAACCTATCCACGGATCTCTTAAATGCCCCCAAACTCGGCGCATTTAATACTGCAGCAGGCAGGGCATTCCAATCCCTCACCACCCTCTGGGTAAAGAACCTACCCCTGACATCCGTCCTATAACTACCACCCCTTAATTTAAAGCCATGCCCCCTCGTGCTAGCTTTCTCCATCCGAGGAAAAATGCTATCACTGTCCACCCTATCTAAACCTCTAATCATCTTATATGTTTCAATAAGATCCCCTCTTAGCCGCTTTCTTTCTAACGAAAACAACCTCAAATCCCTCAGTCTCTCCTCACAGGACCTCCCCTCCATACCAGGCAACATCCTGGTAAACCTCCTCTGCACCCTCTCCAAAGCCTCCACATCCTTCCTATAATGTGGGGACCAGAACTGCACACAATACTCCAAGTGCGGCCGCTCCAGAGTTGTGTACAGTTGCAACATGACGCTGCGACTCCTAAATTCAATCCCCCTACCAATAAACGCCAAGACACCGTATGCCTTCTTAACAACCTTATCTACTTGATTCCCAACTTTCAGGGATCTATGTACACATACACCTAGATCCCTCTGTTCATCCACACTATTCGGAGTCCTCCCGTTAGCCCTATACTCGACACATCTGTTATTCCTACCAAAGTGAATTACCTCACACTTCTCCGCATTAAACTCCATCCGCCACCTCTCGGCCCAGCTCTGCAACCTGTCCAAGTCTCCCTGCAAACTATGACACCCTTCCTCACAATCTACCACACCTCCGACTTTGGTGTCATCAGCAAATTTACTAATCCACCCAACTATACCCTCATCCAGATCATTAATAAAAATTACAAACAGCAGTGGCCCCAAAACAGATCCCTGAGGCACACCACTCGTAACTGAACTCCATGACGAATACTTACCATCAACCACCACCCTCTGTCTCCTATCTGTTAGCCAATTCCTGATCCAATTACCTAGATTACCCCCAATCCCATACATCTGCATTTTCTGCAGAAGCCTTCCATGGTGAACCTTATCAAACGCCTTACTAAAGTCCATATATACCACGTCAACTGCCTTACCCCTATCCACCTCTTTGGTCACTTTCTCAAAAAACTCAATAAGGTTAGTAAGGCACGACCTACCTGCTACAAAACCATGCTATCTCCAATCAATTCATTACTCTCCAAATAGCTATAAATCCTATCCCTAATAATTTTTTCTAAAACCTTGCCCACAACAGAAGTAAGACTCACCCGTCTATAATTCCCAGGGAAGTCTCTGTTCCCCTCCTTAAACAATGGGACAACATTCGCTATCCTCCAATCTTCCAGCACATTTCCTGAGACCAACAACGACCTGAAGATCAGAGCCAGAGGCTCTGCAATCACCTCTCTTGCCTCCCAGAGAATCCTAGGGTAAAACCCGTCCGGCCCAGGGGACTTATCTATTTTCAAACCCTCGAGAATATCCAGCAACTTATCAACTGCAATACTGTCTAGTTTACACCCCTGCAACTCAGTGTTCTCCACAGCTACA
Source organism: Carcharhinus amblyrhynchos (assembly GCF_965287045.1). Classification (NCBI taxonomy): domain Eukaryota; kingdom Metazoa; phylum Chordata; class Chondrichthyes; order Carcharhiniformes; family Carcharhinidae; genus Carcharhinus; species Carcharhinus amblyrhynchos. Next base: position 239,670 of record NW_027649967.1, read on the forward strand.
TTCATGTCCCCCTGCGTGAACACCGAAGAGAAATATTGGTTCAATGCCTCTCCAATCTCCTCCGGATCCACACATAACTTCCCTCTACTGTCTCTAACTGGCCCTAATCTTGCCCTAACCAACCTTCTGTTCTTAACATACTTATAGAACGCCTTAGGATTCTCCTTAATCCTATCAGCCAAAGTCTTCTCATGTCCTCTTTTAGCCCTTCTTAACTCACTCTTCAACTCCCTCCTAGCCAATCTAAAGCTCTCTAGTGCACTACCTGAGCCCTCAAGTCTCATCCGGACATAAGCCTCCTTTTTCTTTTTAACCAACGAATCAACTTTTTTAGTGCACCACGGTTGCCTAGCTCGACCAATTCCTCCTTGCCTGACAGGGACATACCTATCACGGACTCGCAGTAGCTGCTTCTTGAAAAGACTCCACATTTCGGACGTTCCCAGTCCCTGTAGTCTCCCAGTCCAACCTATGCTTCCTAATTCTCTCCTAATAGCCTCATAATTACCCTTCCCCCAGCTAAAACTACTGGCCCGAGGTTCATGCCTATCCCTTTCCATCACTAAGGTGAACGTAACTGAATTGTGGTCACTATCGCCAAAATGCACACCAACTTCCAAATCCAACACCTGATCTGGCTCATTTCCCAGCACCAAATCCAATATAGCCTCACCTCTAGTTGGCCTATCTACATACTGAGTCAAAAAACCTTCCTGTACGCTTTGTACAAAAACTGACCCCTCTAACGAGCTAAAGCTTTACTCTGTATCTAACCCCGTGCTGTACCTGTCCTGGGAGTGTTTGATGGGGGACAGTGTAGAGGGAGCTTTACTCTGTATCTAACCCCGTGCTGTACCTGTCCTGGGAGTGTTTGATGGGGGACAGTGTAGAGGGAGCTTTACTCTGTAACTAACCCCGTGCTGTACCTGTCCTGGGAATGTTTGATCGGGGGACAGTGTAGAGGGAGCTTTACTCTGTATCTAACCCCGTGCTGTACCTGTCCTGGGAGTGTTTGATGGGGGGACAGTGTAGAGGGAGCTTTACTCTGTATCTAACCCTGTGGTGTACCTGTCCTGGGAGTGTTTGATGGGGGGACAGTGTAGAGGGAGCTTTACTCTGTATCTAACCCCGTGGTGTACCTGTCCTGGGAGTGTTTGATGGGGGGACAGTGTAGTGGGAGCTTTACTCTGTATCTAACCCCGTGGTGTACCTGTCCTGGGAGTGTTTGATGGGGACAGTGTACAGGGAGCTTTACTGTGTATCTAACCCCGTGCTGTACCTGTCCTGGGAGTGTTTGATGGGGGGACAGTGTAGAGGGAGCTTTACTCTGTATCTAACCCTGTGCTGTACCTGTCCTGGGAGTGTTTGATGGGGACAGTGTAGAGGGAGCTTTACTCTGTATCTAACCCTGTGCTGTGCCTGTCCTGGGAGTGTTTGATGGGGACAGTGTAGAGGGAGCTTTACTCTGTATCTAACCCCGTGCTGTACCTGTCCTGGGAGTGTTTGATGGGGGACAGTGTAGAGGGAGCTTTACTCTGTATCTAACCCTGTGCTGTGCCTGTCCTGGGAGTGTTTGATGGGGACAGTGCAGAGGGAGCTTTACTCTGTAACTGACTGTTTTGTATTTTAGATGCGAGATACACAGGATATTACACAACGATTGAAGACCAGTCCACGAGCAATGCAGGATCTTCTGGAGAAGAAAGTCATTGAGCTGAAGAATGATTTTAAGAAGCAGCTGACAGTGACTGAGGAGGAAAAATCCTCAAATGTTAAAGAGTTGGACCCGCGATTGCGGAAGGTTGTTCAAGACTTCTGCAGCGAATACCAGCAGCGATTTGAGGGAGCGGTTCGGGAATTGAAGAAAAACAAGCTGAAAGATTTTGACCAATACTGTGAGCAACAGGTACGCTGAATTAAAAATAAAATATGCTTTTGAATGGAGCTGTGTAGAGGGAGCTTCATTCTGTATTAAACACCGTGCTGTACCTGTCCTGGGAGTGTTTGATGGCGACAGTGGAGAGGGAGCTTTACTCTGTATCTACCTCCGTGCTGTACCTGTCCTGGGAGTGTTTGATGGGGACAGTGTAGAGGCAGCTTTACTCTGTATCTAACCCCGTGCTGTACCTGTCCTGGGAGTGTTTGATGGGGACAGTGTAGAGGGAGCTTTACTCTGTATATAACCCTGTGCTGTACCTGTCCTGGGAGTGTTTGATGGGGACAGTGTAGAGGGAGCTTTACTCTGTATCTAACTCCGTGCTGTACCTGTCCTGGGAGTGTTTGATCGGGGGACAGTGTAGAGGGAGCTTTACTCTGTATCTACCTCCGTGCTGTACCTGTCTTGGGAGTGTTTGATGGGGACAGTGTAGAGGGAGCTTTACTCTGTATATAACCCTGTGCTGTACCTGTCCTGGGAGTGTTTGATGGGGACAGTGTAGAGGGAGCTTTACTCTGTATCTAACTCCGTGCTGTACCTGTCCTGGGAGTGTTTGATCGGGGGACAGTGTAGAGGGAGCTTTACTCTGTATCTAACCCTGTGCTGTACCTGTCCTGGCAGTGTTTGATGGGGGACAGTGTAGATGGAGCTTTACTGTGCATCTAACCCTGTGCTGTACCTGTCCTGGGAGTGTTTGATCGGGGGACAGTGTAGAGGGAGCTTTACTCTGTATCTAACCCTGTGCTGTACCTGTCCTGGGAGTGTTTAATGGGGACAGTGTAGAGGGAGCTTTACTCTGTATCTAACCCTGTGCTGTACCTGTCCTGGGAGTGTTTGATGGGGACAGTGCAGAGGGAGCTTTACTCTGTAACTGACTGTTTTGTATTTTAGATGCGAGATACACAGGATATTACACAACGATTGAAGACCAGTCCACGAGCAATGCAGGATCTTCTGGAGAAGAAAGTCACTGAGCTGAAGAATGATTTTAAGAAGCAGCTGACAGTGACTGACGTGGAAACACCCTCATATGTTGAAGAGTTGGAACAGCGATTGCGGAAGGTTGTTCAAGACTTCTGCAGCGAATACCAGCAGCGATTTGAGAGAGCGGTTCGGGAATTGAAGAAAAACAAGCTGAAAGATTTTGACCAATACTGTGAGCAACAGGTACGCTGAATTAAAAATAAAATATGCTTTTGAATGGAACTGTGTAGAGGGAGCATCATTCTGTATTAAACCCCGTGCTGTACCTGTCCTGGGAGTGTTTGATGGGGACAGTGTAGAGGGAGCTTTACTCTGTATCTAACCCCATGCTGTACTTGTCCTGGGAGTGTTTGATGCGGGGACAGTGTAGAGGGAGCTTTACTCTGTATCTAACCCCGTGCTGTACCTGTCCTGGGAGTGTTTGATGGGGGGACAGTGTAGAGGGAGCTTTACTCTGTATCTAACCCTGTGCTGTACCTGTCCTGGGAGTGTTTGATGGGGACAGTGTAGAGGGACCTTTACTCTGTATCTAATCCCGTACTGTAACTGTCCTGGGAGTGTTTGATGGGGGACATTGTAGAGGGAGACTTTTGGGATAAGAACATGGAAATTAGTAAAATGGAGGGTGATAGGTAAGACGAGTAGGTAGGGACATGTTTGGCAGTGCTTGTCGAGTGAAGGGCCTGTTTGTGCTGTAGTTTTTCTATGTTTCTATGTTTAAAAGCTCCCTCTACACTGTCCCCCATCAAACACTCCCAGGACAGGTACAGCACGGGGTTAGATACAGAGTAAAGCTCCCACTACACTGTCCCCCCATCAAACACTCCCAGGACAGGGACAGCACGGGGTTAGATACAGAGTAAAGCTCCCTCTACACTGTCCCCTCATCAAACACTCCCAGGACAGGGACAGCACGGGGTTAAATACAGAGAAAAGGTGAACAAAGTGGATGAGCTTAGAGCGTGGATCGCTACTTGGAAATGTGAGGTGGTGACCATTACAGAGACTTGGATGTCTCAGGGACAGGACCGGATACTTCAAGTGCCGGGTTTCAGAGGGACGGGGAGGGAGGCAAAAGAGGTAGGGGAGTGGTACTGTTGATCAGAGATAGTGTCACAGCTGTAGAGAAGGTGGATGCCGTGGAGGGATTGTCTATGGAGTCTCTGTGGGTGGAGGTTCAGAACAGGAAGGGGTCGATAACTTTACTGGGTGTTTTCTATTGGCCGCCCAATAGTAACAGTGATGTTGAGGAACAGATTGGGAAACAGATCCTGGAAAGATGTAATAATAACAGAGTCATCGTGATGGGAGATTTTAATTTCCCAAATATCGATTGGAATCTCCCTAAGGCCAGGGGTTTGGATGGGCAGGAGTTTGTTCAGTGTGTTTCTTGACACAGTATGTGGATAAGCCTACAAGAGGACAGGCTGTACTCGATTAGGTATTGGGAAATGAACCTGGTCCGGTGTCTGATCTCTCAGTGGGAGAGCATTTTGGGAATCGTGATCATAATTCTATCTCCTTTACACTAGCATTGGACAGAGAAAGGATTAGACAAACTAGCAAAGTGTTTAATTGGAGTGAGGGGAATTATGAGGCTATTGGGCAGGAAATTAGAGGCATAAATTGGAAAGAGGTTTTCTCAGGGAAATGTGCAGAAGAAATGTGGCAAATTTTCAGGGAATATTTGTCTGGAGTTCTGCACAGTAATGTTCCAATGAGACAGGGAAGTTATCGTCGGCTAAAGGAACCGTGGTGCACGAAAGCTGTCGTGAATTTCATGAAGAGGAAAAGAAAAGCTTCCAAAAGGTTCAGGGAGCTAGGTAATGTTAGAGATCTAGAAGAGTATATGGCTAGTAGGAAGGAGCTTAAAAAGGAAATTAGGAGAGCCAGAAGGGGTCATGAGAAGGCTTGTCAGGCAGGATTAAGGAAAACCCCAAGGCATTCTCCAAGTATGTGAAGAGCAAGAGGATAAGAAGGAATAGGACCTGTCAAGTGTGATGGTGGGAAGGTTTGTACAGAACCAGTAGAAATTGCAGAGGTGCTCAATGAATCCTTTACTTCAGTATTCACAGTGGAAAAGGATCTTGGTGGTTGTAGTTCAGACTTGCAGTGGACTGAAAAGCTTGGCCGTGTGAACATTAAGAAAGAGGATGTGTTGGAGCTTTTGAATAGCATCAGGATAGATGAGTCGCCGGGACCAGATGGGATGTGCCCTAGGTTACTGTGGGAGGCGAGGGAAGAGATTGCTGAGCCTCTGGCGATGATCTTTGCGTCATCGATGGAGACAGGAGTTGTTCCAAAGGATTGCGGATGTGATTCCTTTGTTCAAGAAAGGGAGAAGAGATAGCCCTGGAAATTATAGACTGATGAGTCTAACCTCACTAGTTGGTAAGTTGATGGAGAAGATCCTGAGAGACAGGATTTATGAACATTTGGAGAGGTACAGTATGATTAAGAATAGTCAGCACGGCTTTGTCAAAGGCAGATCATGCCTGACAAGCCTGATTGAATCTTTTGAGGATGAGACTAAACACATTGACGAAGGAAGAGCAGTAGATGTAGTTTATATGGACTTCAGCAAGGCATTTGATAACGTGCTGCATGCAAGACTTATTGAAAAAGTGAGGGGGCATGGGATCCAAGGGGACATTGCTCTGTGGATCCAGAACTGCCTTGCCCGCAGAAGACAGAGAGTGGTTGTAGATGGGTCTTTTTCTGCATGGAGGTTGGTCACCAGTGGAGTGACCCAGGGATCTGTTCTGGGACCCTTGCTGTTTGTGATTTTTATAAATGACCTGGATGAGGGAGTGGAGGGATGGGTTGGTAAGTTTGCTGATGACACACTGGTTGGTGGTCTTGTGGATAGTCTGCAGGGATGTCAGAAGTTGCAGCGTGACATACATGGGATGCAAGACTGGGCGGAGAAGTGGCAGATGGACTTCAATCCAGATAAATGTGTAGTGATCCATTGTGGCAGATCAAATATGATGACAGGATATAATATTAAGGGTAAGACTCTTGGCAGTGTGGAAGATCAGAAGGATCTTGGGATCTGGGTTCAGAGGATGCTCAAAGCAGCTTCGCAGGTGGAGGATGTGGTTAAGAAGGCGTATGGTGTACTGGCCTTCATCAATCGAGGGATTGAGTTTAGGAGTCAGGAGATAATGCTGCAGCTTTATAAGACCCTGGTCAGACCCCACTTGGAGCACTGTGCGCAGTTCTGGTCCCTCATTACAGGAAGGATGTGGAAGCTATTGAGAGGGTGCAGAGGAGATTTACAAGGATGTTGCCTGGATTGGGAGCTCGGTCTTTACTCCTCGGAGAGACAGAGGATGAGAGGTGACCTGATGGAAGTGTATAAGATGTTGAGAGGTATTGATCGAGTGGATCCTCTGAGGCTTTTTCCCAGGGCTGAAATGGTTGCCACAAGAAGACACAGGTTTAAGGTGCAGGGGAGTAGGTACAGAGGAGATGTCACGGGTCAGTTTTTCACTCAGAGGGTGGTGGGTGAGTGGAATTGGCTGCCGGCTGTGGTGGAGGCGAATTCACAACAGTGTTTGATGGGGGGACAGTGTAGAGGGAGCTTTACTCTGTATCTAACCCTGTGCTGTACCTGTCCTGGGAGTGTTTGATGGGGACAGTGTAGAGGGAGCTTTACTCTGTATCTAACCCTGTGCTGTACCTGTCCTGGGAGTGTTTGATGGGGACAGTGTAGAGGGAGCTTTACTCTGTATCTAACCCCGTGCTGTACCTGTCCTGGGAGTGTTTGATGGGGGACAGTGTAGAGGGAGCTTTACTCTGTATCTAACCCCGTGCTGTACCTGTCCTGGGAGTGTTTGATGGGGGACAGTGTAGAGGGAGCTTTACTCTGTATCTAACCCCGTGCTGTACCTGTCCTGGGAGTGTTTGATGGGGGACAGTGTAGAGGGAGCTTTACTCTGTATCTAACCCCGTGCTGTGCCTGTCCTGGGAGTGTTTGATGGGGGGACAGTGTAGGGGGAGCTTTACTCTGTATCTAACCCCGTGCTGTACCTATCCTGGGAGTGTTTGATGGGGGACAGTGTTGGGGGAGGCTTCACTCTGTAACTGACTCTGTTTTGTATTTCAGATGCGAGATACACAGGATGTTACACAACGATTGAAGACCAGTCCACGAGCAATGCAGGATCTTCTGGAGAAGAAAGTCTGTCAACTGAAGAATGATTTGAAGAAGCAGCTGACAGTGACTGAGGGGGAAACATCCTCATATGTTAAAGAGTTGGACCAGGAATTGCAGAAGGTATTTGATGACTTCAATCGCGAATACCAGGGATTATATAAGAGAGCAGTTCGGGAATTGAAGCAAAACAAGCTGGAAGAGTTTCAACAATATTGTGAGCAGAAGGTACGTTAAATTAAAAATCAAATGTGGTTTTGAGTGGAGCTGTGTAGAGGGAGCTTTACTCTGTAACTAACCCTGTGTTGTACCTGTCCTGGGAGTGTTTGATGGGGGACAGTGTAGAGGGAGCTTTACTCTGTATCTAACCCCGTGCTGTACCTGTCCTGGGAGTGTTTGATGGGGACAGTGTAGAGGGAGCTTTACTCTGTATCTAACCCCGTGCTGTACCTGTCCTGGGAGTGTTTGATGGGGGACAGTGTAGAGGGAGCTTTACTCTGTATCTAACCCCGTGCTGTACCTGTCCTGGGAGTGTTTGATGGGGGGACAGTGTAGAGGGAGCTTTACTCTGTATCTAACCCCGTGCTGTACCTATCCTGGGAGTGTTTGATGGGGGACAGTGTTGGGGGAGGCTTCACTCTGTAACTGACTCTGTTTTGTATTTCAGATGCGAGATACACAGGATGTTACACAACGATTGAAGACCAGTCCACGAGCAATGCAGGATCTTCTGGAGAAGAAAGTCTCTCAACTGAAGAATGATTTGAAGAAGCAGCTGACAGTGACTGAGGGGGAAACATCCTCATATGTTAAAGAGTTGGACCAGGAATTGCAGAAGGTATTTGATGACTTCAATCGCGAATACCAGGGATTATATAAGAGAGCAGTTCGGGAATTGAAGCAAAACAAGCTGGAAGAGTTTCAACAATATTGTGAGCAGAAGGTACGTTAAATTAAAAATCAAATGTGGTTTTGAGTGGAGCTGTGTAGAGGGAGCTTTACTCTGTAACTAACCCTGTGTTGTACCTGTCCTGGGAGTGTTTGATGGGGGACAGTGTAGAGGGAGCTTTACTCTGTAACTAACCCTGTGTTGTACCTGTCCTGGGAGTGTTTGATGGGGGACAGTGTAGAGGGAGCTTTACTCTGTATCTAACCCCGTGCTGTACCTGTCCTGGGAGTGTTTGATGGGGGGACAGTGTAGAGGGAGCTTTACTCTGTATCTAACCCCGTGCTGTACCTGTCCTGGGAGTGTTTGATGGGGGACAGTGTAGAGGGAGCTTTACTCTGTATCTAACCCCGTGCTGTACCTGTCCTGGGAGTGTTTGATGGGGACAGTGTAGAGGGAGCTTTACTCTGTATCTAACCCCGTGCTGTACCTGTCCTGGGAGTGTTTGATGGGGGACAGTGTAGAGGAAGCTTTACTCTGTATCTAACCCCGTGCTGTACCTGTCCTGGGAGTGTTTGATGGGGGGACAGTGTAGAGGGAGCTTTACTCTGTATCTTACCCCGTGCTGTACCTGTCCTGGGAGTGTTTGATGGGGGGACAGTGTAGAGGGAGCTTTACTCTGTATCTAACCCCGTGCTGTACCTGTCCTGGGAGTGTTTGATGGGGGGACAGTGTAGAGGGAGCTTTACTCTGTGTCTAACCCCGTGCTGTACCTGTCCATGGAGTGTTTGATTGGGCTCAATGTGAAGTTATCTTTGAAACATGAAAACATCGAAAAACTACAGCACAAACAGGCCCTTTGGCCCACAAGTAGTGCCGAACATGTCCCCACGTACCAGGCTTACCTATAACCCTCCATCTTACTAATTTCCATGTATTTATCCAAATGTCTCTGAAATGATCGGAGCGAATCCGCCTCCACCACCACAGCCGGCAGCCCATTTCACTCACACACCACCCTCCGAGTGAAAAACCTACCCATGACATCTCCTCTGTACCTACTCCCCTGCACCTTAAACCTGTGTCCTCTTGTGACAGCCATTTCAGCCCTGGGGAATAGCCTCAGAGGATCCACTCAATCTATGCCTCGAAACATCTTGCACACCTCTATCAGGTCACCTCTCATCCTCTGTCTCTCCGAGGAGAAAAGACCGAGCTCCCAATCCAGGCAACATCCTTGTAAATCTCCTCTGCACCCTTTCTATGGCTTCCACATCCCTCCTGTAATGAGGGGACCAGATCTGCGCACAGTACTCCAAGTGGGGTCTGACCAGGGTCTTATAAAGCTGCAGCATTATCTCCTGACTCCTAAACTCAATCCCTCGATTGATGAAGACCAGTACACCATACGCCTTCTTAACCACATCCTCCACCTGCGAAGCTGCTTTGAGCATCCTCTGAACCCGGACCCCAAGATCCTTCTGATCTCCCACACTGCCAAGAGTCTTACCCTTAATATTATATTCTGTCATCACATTTGATCTGCCAAAATGTACCTCTACACATTTATCTGGATTGAAGTCCATCTGCCAATTCTCCACCCAGTCTTGCATCCCATGTATGTCACGCTGCAACTTCTGACATCCCTGCAGACTATCCACAAGACCACCAACCTGTGTGTCATCAGCAAACTTACCAACCCATCCCTCCACTCCCTCATCCAGGTCATTTATAAAAATCACAAACAGCAAGGGTCCCAGAACAGATCCCTGGGTCACTCCACTGGTGACCAACCTCCATGCAGAAAAAGACCCATCTACAACCACTCTCTGTCTTCTGCGGGCAAGGCAGTTCTGGATCCACAGAGCAATGTCCCCTTGGATCCCATGCCCCCTCACTTTCTCAATAAGTCTTGCATGGGGCACGTTATCAAATGCCTTGCTGAAGTCCATATAAACCACATCTACTGCTCTTCCTTCGTCAATGTGTTTAGTCTCATCCTCAAAAGATTCAATCAGGCTTGTCAGGCACGATCTGCCTTTGACAAAGCCGTGCTGACTATTCTTAATCATACTGTACCTCTCCAAATGTTCATAAATCCTGTCTCTCAGGATCTTCTCCATCAACTTACCAACTAGTGAGGTTAGACTCATCAGTCTATAATTTCCAGGGCTATCTCTTCTCCCTTTCTTGAACAAAGGAATCACACCCGCAATCCTTTGGAACAACTCCTGTCTCCATCGATGACGCAAAGATCATCGCCAGAGGCTCAGCAATCTCTTCCCTCGCCTCCCACAGTAACCTGGGGCACATCCCATCTGGTCCCGGCGACTTATCTATCCTGATGCTATTCAAAAGCTCCAACACATCCTCTTTCTTAATGTTCACATGGCCAAGCTTTTCAGTCCACTGCAAATCTGAACTACAACCACCAAGATCCTTTTCCACTGTGAATACTGAAGTAAAGGATTCATTGAGCACCTCTGCAATTTCTACTGGTTCTGTACAAACCTTCCCACCATCACACTTGACAGGTCCTATTCCTTCTTATCCTCTTGCTCTTCACATACTTGGAGAATGCCTTGGGGTTTTCCTTAATCCTGCCTGCTAAGCCTTCTCATGACCCCTTCTGGCTCTCCTAATTTCCTTTTCAAGCGCCTTCCTACTAGCTGTATACTCTTCTCGATCTCTAACATTACCTAGCTCCCTGAACCTTTTGGAAGCTTTTCTTTTCCTCTTCACAAAATTCATTACAGCTTTTATGCACCACGGTTCCTTTAGCCGACGATAACTTCCCTGTCTCATTGGAACATTACTGTGCAGAACTCCAGACAAATATTCCCTGAAAATTTGCCACATTTCTTCTGTATATTTCCCTGAGAAAAAGTCTTTCCAATTTTTCCTCCAATTTCCTGCCTGATAGCCTCATAATTCCCCTCACTCCAATTAAACACTTTGCTAGTTTGTCTGATCCTATCTCTGTCCAGTGCTAGTGTAAAGGAGATAGAATTATGATCACGATCCCCAAAATGCTCTCCCACTGAGAGATCAGACACCGGACCAGGTTCATTTCCCAATACCTAATCGAGTACAGCCTGTCCTCTTGTAGGCTTATCCACATACTGTGTCAAGGAACACACTGAACAAACTCCTGCCCATCCAAACCCCTGGCCTTAGGGAGATTCCAATCTATATTTGGGAAATTAAAATCTCCCATCACGACAACTCTGTTATTATTACATCTTTCCAGGATCTGCTTCCCAATCTGTTCCTCAACATCCCTGTTACTATTGGGCGGCCGATAGAAAACACCCAGTAAAGTTATCGACCCTTTCCTGTTCTGAACCTCCACCCACAGAGACTCCATAGACAATCCCTCCACAGCGTCCACCTTCTCTACAGCTGTGACACTATCTCTGATCAACAGTGTCCATCCCTCCCTCTTTTGCCTCCCTCCCTGTGCCTCCTGAAACATCTGAAATGCGGCACTTGAAGTACCCAGTCCTGTCCCTGAGACATCCAAGTCTCTGTAATGGCCCCCACGTCACATTTCCAAGCAGCGATCCACACCCTAAGCTCATCTACTTTATTCACTACACTCCTGGTGTTAAAATGGACACATCTCAAACCTTTGGTCTGAGCGCTCCCCTTCTCTATCACCTGCCTATCCTCCCTCTCACACTGTAGACAATCCCTTTCTATTTAGGAGCTAACCTCCTCTCTCCCTGTCACTTCAATTTGATTCCCAACCCCCAACCTTTCTAGTTTAAACTCTCCCCAGTAGCCTTAGCAAACCTCCCGGCCAGGATATTGGTCCCCCTGGGATTCAAGTGCAACCCATCCTTTTTGTACAGGTCACACCTGCCCCTAAAGAGGTCCCAATGATCCAGAAACCTGAATCCCTGCCCCGTGCTCCAGTCCCTCAGTCCATTCCTACTCTCACTGTCTCATGGCACAGGCAGCAATCCCGAGATTACTACCTTTTCTGTCCTTCTTCTCAACTCCCTTCCTAACTCCCTATATTCTCCTTTCAGGACTTCTCCCTTTTCCTACCTATCTCAGTGGGACCAAAATGGACCACAACCTCTGAGTCTTCTCCCTCCCACTCAGGATATCTTGGCTGTGATCAGAAACATCCCAGATCCTGGCACCAGGGAGGCAAACTACCATCCGAGTTTCTTGACGGCATCCGCAGAATCTCCTGTCTGACCCACTCACTATCGAGTCCCCTTCCTCTTTCTTTCCCTACCCTTCTGAGCCACAGGACCGGACTCTGTGCCAGAGGCACGGCCACTGTTGCTTCCCCCAGGTAGGCTGTCCCCCTCAGAACAGTACTCAAACAGAAGTACTTATTGTTAAGGGGCACAGCCACTGGGGTACTCTCTGGTACCTGACCTTTCCCCTTCCTAACCATGACCCACTTGTCTGCCTTCCATGGCCCTGGTGTGACCACCTGCCTGTAAGTCCTCTCTATCACCTCCTCGTTCTCCCTGATCAGACGAAGGTCATCGAGCTGCAGTTCCAGTTCCCTAACGCACTCCCTCAGGAGCCGCAGCTCAATGTACCAGCACAGATATGGACACCCGGGAGGCTAGGAGACTCCAGGACCTCCAACATCTGATAAGGTGCCCCATGTAAGGCTTATTGAGAAAGTGGGGGGGCATGGGATCCAAAGGGACATTGCTCTGTGGATCCAGAACTGGCTTGCCCACAGAAGGCAAAGAGTGGCAATAGATGTTTGATGGGGACAGTGCAGAGGGAGCTTTACTCTGTATCTAACCCCGTGCTGTACCTGTCCTGGGAGTGTTTGATGGGGGAACAGTGTAGAGGGAGCTTTACTCTGTATCTAACCCCGTGCTGTACCTGTCCTGGGAGTGTTTGATAGGGGACAGTGTAGAGGGAGCTTTACTCTGTATCTAACCCCGTGCTGTACCTGTCCTGGGAGTGTTTGATGGGGACAGTGTAGAGGGAGCTTTACTCTGTATCTAACCCCGTGCTGTTCCTGTCCTGGGAGTGTTTGATGGGGACAGTGCAGAGGGAGCTTTACTCTGTATCTAACCCCGTGCTGTACCTGTCCTGGGAGTGTTTGATGGGGGACAGTGCAGAGGGAGCTTTACTCTGTATCTAACCCCGTGCTGTACCTGTCCTGGGAGTGTTTGATGGGGGGACAGTGTCGACGGAGCTTTACTCTGTATCTAACCTCGTGCTGTACCTGTCCTTGGATTGTTTGATGGGGGACAGTGTAGAGGGAGCTTTACTCTGTATCTCACCCCGTGCTGTACCTGTCCTGGGAGTGTTTGATGGGGGACAGTGCAGAGGGAGCTTTACTCTGTATCTAACCCCGTGCTGTACCTGTCCTGGGAGTGTTTGATGGGGGGACAGTGTAGACGGAGCTTTACTCTGTATCTAACCCCGTGCTGTACCTGTCCTTGGATTGTTTGATGGGGGACAGTGTAGAGGGAGCTTTACTCTGTATCTAGCCCCGTGCTGTACCTGTCCTGGGAGTGTTTGATGGGGGACAGTGTAGAGGGAGCTTTACTCTGTATCTAACCCCGTGCTGTACCTGTCCTGGGAGTGTTTGATGGGGGGACAGTGTAGAGGGAGCTTTACTCTGTATCTATCCCCGTGCTGTACCTGTCCTGGGAGTGTTTGATGTGGGGACAGTGTAGAGGGAGGTTTACTCTGTATCTCACCCCATGCTGTACCTGTCCTGGGAGTGTTTGATGGTGGGACAGTGTAGAGGGAGCTTTACTCTGTATCTAACCCCGTGCTGTACCTGTCCTGGGAGTGTTTGATGGGAGGACAGTGTCGAGGGGCCTTCACTCTGTAACTGACTCTGTTTTATATTTCAGATGCGAGATACACAGGGTACTACACAACTATTGAAGACCAGTCCACGAGCAATGCAGGATCTTCTGGAGAAGAAAGTCACTGAACTGAAGAATGATTTTAAAAAGCAGCTGACAGTGAATGAGGGGGAAAAATCCTCATATGTTAAACAGTTGGACCAGCAATTGCGGAAGGTAGTTCACAACTTCTGCAGCGAATACCAGCGGCTATTTCTGAGTGCTTTGAAGGAAAGCAAGCTGAAAGATTTTGAGCAATACTGCAAGCAACAGGTACACTAAATTACAAATAAAATGTGCTTTTGAATGGAGCTGTGTAGAGGGAGCTTTACTCTGTATCTAACCCCGTGCTGTCCCTGTCCTGGGAGTGTTTGATGGGGACAGTGTAGAGGGAGCTTTACTCTGTATCTAACCCCGTGCTGTCCCTGTCCTGGGAGTGTTTGATGGGGGACAGTGTAGAGGGAGCTTTACTCTGTATCGAACCCCGTGCTGTACCTGTCCTGGGAGTGTTTGATGGGGGGACAGTGTAGAGGGAGCTTTACTCTGTATCTAACCCCGTACTGTACCTGTCCTGGGAGTGTTTGATGGGGGACAGTGTAGAGGGAGCTTTACTCTGTATCTAACCCCGTGCTGTACCTGTCCTGGGAGTGTTTGATGGGGGGACAGTGTAGAGGGAGCTTTACTCTGTATCTAACCCCGTGCTGTACCTATCCTGGGAGTGTTTGATGGGGGACAGTGTTGGGGGAGGCTTCACTCTGTAACTGACTCTGTTTTGTATTTCAGATGCGAGATACACAGGATGTTACACAACGATTGAAGACCAGTCCACGAGCAATGCAGGATCTTCTGGAGAAGAAAGTCTCTCAACTGAAGAATGATTTGAAGAAGCAGCTGACAGTGACTGAGGGGGAAACATCCTCATATGTTAAAGAGTTGGACCAGGAATTGCAGAAGGTATTTGATGACTTCAATCGCGAATACCAGGGATTATATAAGAGAGCAGTTCGGGAATTGAAGCAAAACAAGCTGGAAGAGTTTCAACAATATTGTGAGCAGAAGGTACGTTAAATTAAAAATCAAATGTGGTTTTGAGTGGAGCTGTGTAGAGGGTGCTTTACTCTGTAACTAACCCTGTGTTGTACCTGTCCTGGGAGTGTTTGATGGGGGACAGTGTAGAGGGAGCTTTACTCTGTAACTAACCCTGTGTTGTACCTGTCCTGGGAGTGTTTGATGGGGGACAGTGTAGAGGGAGCTTTACTCTGTATCTAACCCCGTGCTGTACCTGTCCTGGGAGTGTTTGATGGGGACAGTGTAGAGGGAGCTTTACTCTGTATCTAACCCCGTGCTGTACCTGTCCTGGGAGTGTTTGATGGGGGACAGTGTAGAGGAAGCTTTACTCTGTATCTAACCCCGTGCTGTACCTGTCCTGGGAGTGTTTGATGGGGGGACAGTGTAGAGAGAGCTTTACTCTGTATCTAACCCCGTGCTGTACCTGTCCTGGGAGTGTTTGATGGGGGGACAGTGTAGAGGGAGCTTTACTCTGTGTCTAACCCCGTGCTGTACCTGTCCATGGAGTGTTTGATTGGGCTCAATGTGAAGTTATCTTTGAAACATGAAAACATCGAAAAACTACAGCACAAACAGGCCCTTTGGCCCACAAGTAGTGCCGAACATGTCCCCACGTACCAGGCTTACCTATAACCCTCCATCTTACTAATTTCCATGTATTTATCCAAATGTCTCTGAAATGATCGGAGCGAATCCGCCTCCACCACCACAGCCGGCAGCCCATTTCACTCACACACCACCCTCCGAGTGAAAAACCTACCCATGACATCTCCTCTGTACCTACTCCCCTGCACCTTAAACCTGTGTCCTCTTGTGACAACCATTTCAGCCCTGGGGAATAGCCTCAGAGGATCCACTCAATCTATGCCTCTTAACATCTTGCACACCTCTATCAGGTCACCTCTCATCCTCTGTCTCTCCGAGGAGAAAAGACCGAGCTCCCAATCCAGGCAACATCCTTGTAAATCTCCTCTGCACCCTTTCTATGGCTTCCACATCCCTCCTGTAATGAGGTGACCAGATCTGCGCACAGTACTCCAAGTGGGGTCTGACCAGGGTCTTATAAAGCTGCAGCATTATCTCCTGACTCCTAAACTCAATCCCTCGATTGATGAAGACCAGTACACCATACGCCTTCTTAACCACATCCTCCACCTGCGAAGCTGCTTTGAGCATCCTCTGAACCCGGACCCCAAGATCCTTCTGATCTTCCACACTGCCAAGAGTCTTACCCTTAATATTATATTCTGTCATCACATTTGATCTGCCAAAATGTACCTCTACACATTTATCTGGATTGAAGTCCATCTGCCAATTCTCCACCCAGTCTTGCATCCCATGTATGTCACGCTGCAACTTCTGACATCCCTGCAGACTATCCACAAGACCACCAACCTGTGTGTCATCAGCAAACTTACCAACCCATCCCTCCACTCCCTCATCCAGGTCATTTATAAAAATCACAAACAGCAAGGGTCCCAGAACAGATCCCTGGGTCACTCCACTGGTGACCAACCTCCATGCAGAAAAAGACCCATCTACAACCACTCTCTGTCTTCTGCGGGCAAGGCAGTTCTGGATCCACAGAGCAATGTCCCCTTGGATCCCATGCCCCCTCACTTTCTCAATAAGTCTTGCATGGGGCACGTTATCAAATGCCTTGCTGAAGTCCATATAAACCACATCTACTGCTCTTCCTTCGTCAATGTGTTTAGTCTCATCCTCAAAAGATTCAATCAGGCTTGTCAGGCACGATCTGCCTTTGACAAAGCCGTGCTGACTATTCTTAATCATACTGTACCTCTCCAAATGTTCATAAATCCTGTCTCTCAGGATCTTCTCCATCAACTTACCAACCAGTGAGGTTAGACTCATCAGTCTATAATTTCCAGGGCTATCTCTTCTCCCTTTCTTGAACAAAGGAATCACACCCGCAATCCTTTGGAACAACTCCTGTCTCCATCGATGACGCAAAGATCATCGCCAGAGGCTCAGCAATCTCTTCCCTCGCCTCCCACAGTAACCTGGGGCACATCCCATCTGGTCCCGGCGACTTATCTATCCTGATGCTATTCAAAAGCTCCAACACATCCTCTTTCTTAATGTTCACATGGCCAAGCTTTTCAGTCCACTGCAAATCTGAACTACAACCACCAAGATCCTTTTCCACTGTGAATACTGAAGTAAAGGATTCATTGAGCACCTCTGCAATTTCTACTGGTTCTGTACAAACCTTCCCACCATCACACTTGACAGGTCCTATTCCTTCTTATCCTCTTGCTCTTCACATACTTGGAGAATGCCTTGGGGTTTTCCTTAATCCTGCCTGCTAAGCCTTCTCATGACCCCTTCTGGCTCTCCTAATTTCCTTTTCAAGCGCCTTCCTACTAGCTGTATACTCTTCTCGATCTCTAACATTACCTAGCTCCCTGAACCTTTTGGAAGCTTTTCTTTTCCTCTTCACAAAATTCATTACAGCTTTTATGCACCACGGTTCCTTTAGCCGACGATAACTTCCCTGTCTCATTGGAACATTACTGTGCAGAACTCCAGACAAATATTCCCTGAAAATTTGCCACATTTCTTCTGTATATTTCCCTGAGAAAAAGTCTTTCCAATTTTTCCTCCAATTTCCTGCCTGATAGCCTCATAATTCCCCTCACTCCAATTAAACACTTTGCTAGTTTGTCTGATCCTTTCTCTGTCCAGTGCTAGTGTAAAGGAGATAGAATTATGATCACGATCCCCAAAATGCTCTCCCACTGAGAGATCAGACACCGGACCAGGTTCATTTCCCAATACCTAATCGAGTACAGCCTGTCCTCTTGTAGGCTTATCCACATACTGTGTCAAGGAACACACTGAACAAACTCCTGCCCATCCAAACCCCTGGCCTTAGGGAGATTCCAATCGATATTTGGGAAATTAAAATCTCCCATCACGACAACTCTGTTATTATTACATCTTTCCAGGATCTGCTTCCCAATCTGTTCCTCAACATCCCTGTTACTATTGGGCGGCCGATAGAAAACACCCAGTAAAGTTATCGACCCTTTCCTGTTCTGAACCTCCACCCACAGAGACTCCATAGACAATCCCTCCACAGCGTTCACCTTCTCTACAGCTGTGACACTATCTCTGATCAACAGTGTCCATCCCTCCCTCTTTTGCCTCCCTCCCTGTGCCTCCTGAAACATCTGAAATGCGGCACTTGAAGTACCCAGTCCTGTCCCTGAGACATCCAAGTCTCTGTAATGGCCACCACGTCACATTCCCAAGCAGCGATCCACACCCTAAGCTCATCTACTTTATTCACTACACTCCTGGCGTTAAAATGGACACATCTCAAACCTTTGGTCTGAGCGCTCCCCTTCTCTATCACCTGCCTGTCCTCCCTCTCACACTGTAGACAATCCCTTTCTATTTAGGAGCTAACCTCCTCTCTCCCTGTCACTTCAATTTGATTCCCACCCCCCAACCTTTCTAGTTTAAACTCTCCCCAGGAGCCTTAGCAAACCTCCTGGCCAGGATATTGGTCCCCCTGGGATTCAAGTGCAACCCATCCTTTTTGTACAGGTCACACCTGCCCCTAAAGAGGTCCCAATGATCCAGAAACCTGAATCCCTGCCCCGTGCTCCAGTCCCTCAGTCCATTCCTACTCTCACTGTCTCATGGCACAGGCAGCAATCCCGAGATTACTACCTTTGCGGTCCTTTTTCTCAACTCCCTTCCTAACTCCCTATATTCTCCTTTCAGGACTTCTCCCTTTTCCTACCTATGTCAGTGGGACCAACATGGACCACAACCTCTGAGTCTTCTCCCTCCCACTCAGGATATCTTGGCTGCGATCAGAAACATCCCAGATCCTGGCACCAGGGAGGCAAACTACCATCCGAGTTTCTTGACGGCATCCGCAGAATCTCCTGTCTGACCCACTCACTATCGAGTCCCCTTCCTCTTTCTTTCCCTACCCTTCTGAGCCACAGGACCGGACTCTGTGCCAGAGGCACGGCCACTGTTGCTTCCCCCAGGTAGTCTGTCCCCCTCAGAACAGTACTCAAACAGAAGTACTTATTGTTAAGGGGCACAGCCACTGGGGTACTCTCTGGTACCTGACCTTTCCCCTTCCTAACCATGACCCACTTGTCCGCCTCCCATGGCCCTGGTGTGACCACCTGCCTGTAAGTCCTCTCTATCACCGCCTCGTTCTCCCTGATCAGACGAAGGTCATCAAGCTGCAGTTCCAGTTCCCTAACGCACTCCCTTAGGAGCCACAGATCAATGTACCTGGCACAGATATGGACACCCGGGAGGCTAGGAGACTCCAGGACCTCCCACATCCGATAAGGTTCCCCATGTAAGGCTTATTGAGAAAGTGCGGGGGACATGGGATCCAAAGGGACATTGCTCTGTGGATCCAGAACTGGCTTGCCCACAGAAGGCAAAGAGTGGCAATAGATGTTTGATGGGGACAGTGTAGAGGGAGCTTTACTCTGTATCTAACCCCGTGCTGTACCTGTCCTGGGAGTGTTTGATGGGGGGACAGTGTAGACGGAGCTTTACTCTGTATCTAACCCCGTGCTGTACCTGTCCTTGGATTGTTTGATGTGGGGACAGTGTAGAGGGAGGTTTACTCTGTATCTCACCCCATGCTGTACCTGTCCTGGGAGTGTTTGATGGTGGGACAGTGTAGAGGGAGCTTTACTCTGTATCTAACCCCGTGCTGTCCCTGTCCTGGGAGTGTTTGATGGGGGACAGTGCAGAGGGAGCTTTACTCTGTATCTAACCCCGTGCTGTACCTGTCCTGGGAGTGTTTGATGGGGGGACAGTGTAGACGGAGCTTTACTCTGTATCTAACCCCGTGCTGTACCTGTCCTTGGATTGTTTGATGTGGGGACAGTGTAGAGGGAGGTTTACTCTGTATCTCACCCCATGCTGTACCTGTCCTGGGAGTGTTTGATGGTGGGACAGTGTAGAGGGAGCTTTACTCTGTATCTAACCCCGTGCTGTCCCTGTCCTGGGAGTGTTTGATGGGGGACAGTGCAGAGGGAGCTTTACTCTGTATCTAACCCCGTGCTGTACCTGTCCTGGGAGTGTTTGATGGGGGGACAGTGTAGACGGAGCTTTACTCTGTATCTAACCCCGTGCTGTACCTGTCCTTGGATTGTTTGATGTGGGGACAGTGTAGAGGGAGGTTTACTCTGTATCTCACCCCATGCTGTACCTGTCCTGGGAGTGTTTGATGGTGGGACAGTGTAGAGGGAGCTTTACTCTGTATCTAACCCCGTGCTGTACCTGTCCTGGGAGTGTTTGATGGGGACAGTGTCGAGGGGCCTTCACTGTGTAACTGACTCTGTTTTATATTTCAGATGCGAGATACACAGGGTACTACACAACTATTGAAGACCAGTCCACGAGCAATGCAGGATCTTCTGGAGAAGAAAGTCACTGAGCTGAAGAATGATTTTAAAAAGCAGCTGACAGTGACTGAGGGGGAAAAATCCTCATATGTTAAACAGTTGGACCAGCAATTGCGGAAGGTAGTTCACAACTTCTGCAGCGAATACCAGCGGCTATTTGTGAGTGCTTTGAAGGAAAGCAAGCTGAAAGATTTTGAGCAATACTGCAAGCAACAGGTACGCTAAATTACAAATAAAATGTGCTTTTGAATGGAGCTGTGTAGAGGGAGCTTTACTCTGTATCTAACCCCGTGCTGTCCCTGTCCTGGGAGTGTTTGATGGGGACAGTGTAGAGGGAGCTTTACTCTGTATCTAACCCCGTGCTGTACCTGTCCTGGGAGTGTTTGATGGGGGGACAGTGTAGAGGGAGATTTACTCTGTATCTAACCCCGTGCTGTACCTGTCCTGGGAGTGTTTGATGGGGGGACAGTGGAGAGGGAGCTTTACTCTGTATGTAACCCCGTACTGTACCTGTCCTGGGAGTGTTTGATGGGGGACAGTGTAGAGGGAGCTTTACTCTGTATCTAACCCCGTACTGTACCTGTCCTGGGAGTGTTTGATGGGGGACAGTGCAGAGGGAGCTTTACTCTGTATCTAACCCCGTGCTGTACCTATCCTGGGAGTGTTTGATGGGGGGACAGTGTAGAGGGAGCTTTACTCTGTATCTAACCCCGTGCTGTACCTGTCCTGGGAGTGTTTGATGGGAGGACAGTGTCGAGGGGCCTTCACTCTGTAACTGACTCTGTTTTATATTTCAGATGCGAGATACACAGGGTACTACACAACTATTGAAGACCAGTCCACGAGCAATGCAGGATCTTCTGGAGAAGAAAGTCACTGAACTGAAGAATGATTTTAAAAAGCAGCTGACAGTGAATGAGGGGGAAAAATCCTCATATGTTAAACAGTTGGACCAGCAATTGCGGAAGGTAGTTCACAACTTCTGCAGCGAATACCAGCGGCTATTTCTGAGTGCTTTGAAGGAAAGCAAGCTGAAAGATTTTGAGCAATACTGCAAGCAACAGGTACACTAAATTACAAATAAAATGTGCTTTTGAATGGAGCTGTGTAGAGGGAGCTTTACTCTGTATCTAACCCCGTGCTGTCCCTGTCCTGGGAGTGTTTGATGGGGACAGTGTAGAGGGAGCTTTACTCTGTATCTAACCCCGTGCTGTCCCTGTCCTGGGAGTGTTTGATGGGGGACAGTGTAGAGGGAGCTTTACTCTGTATCGAACCCCGTGCTGTACCTGTCCTGGGAGTGTTTGATGGGGGGACAGTGTAGAGGGAGCTTTACTCTGTATCTAACCCCGTACTGTACCTGTCCTGGGAGTGTTTGATGGGGGACAGTGTAGAGGGAGCTTTACTCTGTATCTAACCCCGTGCTGTACCTGTCCTGGGAGTGTTTGATGGGGGGACAGTGTAGAGGGAGCTTTACTCTGTATCTAACCCCGTGCTGTACCTATCCTGGGAGTGTTTGATGGGGGACAGTGTTGGGGGAGGCTTCACTCTGTAACTGACTCTGTTTTGTATTTCAGATGCGAGATACACAGGATGTTACACAACGATTGAAGACCAGTCCACGAGCAATGCAGGATCTTCTGGAGAAGAAAGTCTCTCAACTGAAGAATGATTTGAAGAAGCAGCTGACAGTGACTGAGGGGGAAACATCCTCATATGTTAAAGAGTTGGACCAGGAATTGCAGAAGGTATTTGATGACTTCAATCGCGAATACCAGGGATTATATAAGAGAGCAGTTCGGGAATTGAAGCAAAACAAGCTGGAAGAGTTTCAACAATATTGTGAGCAGAAGGTACGTTAAATTAAAAATCAAATGTGGTTTTGAGTGGAGCTGTGTAGAGGGAGCTTTACTCTGTAACTAACCCTGTGTTGTACCTGTCCTGGGAGTGTTTGATGGGGGACAGTGTAGAGGGAGCTTTACTCTGTATCTAACCCCGTGCTGTACCTGTCCTGGGAGTGTTTGATGGGGACAGTGTAGAGGAAGCTTTACTCTGTATCTAACCCCGTGCTGTACCTGTCCTGGGAGTGTTTGATGGGGGGACAGTGTAGAGAGAGCTTTACTCTGTATCTAACCCCGTGCTGTCACTGTCCTGGGAGTGTTTGATGGGGACAGTGTAGAGGGAGCTTTACTCTGTATCTAACCCCGTGCTGTCACTGTCCTGGGAGTGTTTGATGGGGACAGTGTAGAGGGAGCTTTACTCTGTATCTAACCCCGTGCTGTACCTGTCCTGGGAGTGTTTGATGGGGACAGTGTAGAGGGAGCTTTAGTCTGTATGTAACCCCGTGCTGTACCTGTCCTGGGAGTGTTTGATGGGGGACAGTGTAGAGGGAGCTTTACTCTGTATCTAACCCCGTGCTGTACCTGTCCTGGGAGTGTTTGATGGGGGGACAGTGTAGAGGGAGCTTTACTCTGTGTCTAACCCCGTGCTGTACCTGTCCATGGAGTGTTTGATTGGGCTCAATGTGAAGTGATCTTTGAAACATGAAAACATCGAAAAACTACAGCACAAACAGGCCCTTTGGCCCACAAGTAGTGCCGAACATGTCCCCACGTACCAGGCTTACCTATAACCCTCCATCTTACTAATTTCCATGTATTTATCCAAATGTCTCTGAAATGATCGGAGCGAATCCGCCTCCACCACCACAGCCGGCAGCCCATTTCACTCACACACCACCCTCCGAGTGAAAAACCTACCCATGACATCTCCTCTGTACCTACTCCCCTGCACCTTAAACCTGTGTCCTCTTGTGACAACCATTTCAGCCCTGGGGAATAGCCTCAGAGGATCCACTCAATCTATGCCTCGAAACATCTTGCACACCTCTATCAGGTCACCTCTCATCCTCTGTCTCTCCGAGGAGAAAAGACCGAGCTCCCAATCCAGGCAACATCCTTGTAAATCTCCTCTGCACCCTTTCTATGGCTTCCACATCCCTCCTGTAATGAGGTGACCAGAACTGCGCACAGTACTCCAAGTGGGGTCTGACCAGGGTCTTATAAAGCTGCAGCATTATCTCCTGACTCCTAAACTCAATCCCTCGATTGATGAAGACCAGTACACCATACGCCTTCTTAACCACATCCTCCACCTGCGAAGCTGCTTTGAGCATCCTCTGAACCCGGACCCCAAGATCCTTCTGATCTCCCACACTGCCAAGAGTCTTACCCTTAATATTATATTCTGTCATCACATTTGATCTGCCAAAATGTACCTCTACACATTTATCTGGATTGAAGTCCATCTGCCAATTCTCCACCCAGTCTTGCATCCCATGTATGTCACGCTGCAACTTCTGACATCCCTGCAGACTATCCACAAGACCACCAACCTGTGTGTCATCAGCAAACTTACCAACCCATCCCTCCACTCCCTCATCCAGGTCATTTATAAAAATCACAAACAGCAAGGGTCCCAGAACAGATCCCTGGGTCACTCCACTGGTGACCAACCTCCATGCAGAAAAAGACCCATCTACAACCACTCTCTGTCTTCTGCGGGCAAGGCAGTTCTGGATCCACAGAGCAATGTCCCCTTGGATCCCATGCCCCCTCACTTTCTCAATAAGTCTTGCATGGGGCACGTTATCAAATGCCTTGCTGAAGTCCATATAAACCACATCTACTGCTCTTCCTTCGTCAATGTGTTTAGTCTCATCCTCAAAAGATTCAATCAGGCTTGTCAGGCACGATCTGCCTTTGACAAAGCCGTGCTGACTATTCTTAATCATACTGTACCTCTCCAAATGTTCATAAATCCTGTCTCTCAGGATCTTCTCCATCAACTTACCAACCAGTGAGGTTAGACTCATCAGTCTATAATTTCCAGGGCTATCTCTTCTCCCTTTCTTGAACAAAGGAATCACACCCGCAATCCTTTGGAACAACTCCTGTCTCCATCGATGACGCAAAGATCATCGCCAGAGGCTCAGCAATCTCTTCCCTCGCCTCCCACAGTAACCTGGGGCACATCCCATCTGGTCCCGGCGACTTATCTATCCTGATGCTATTCAAAAGCTCCAACACATCCTCTTTCTTAATGTTCACATGGCCAAGCTTTTCAGTCCACTGCAAATCTGAACTACAACCACCAAGATCCTTTTCCACTGTGAATACTGAAGTAAAGGATTCATTGAGCACCTCTGCAATTTCTACTGGTTCTGTACAAACCTTCCCACCATCACACTTGACAGGTCCTATTCCTTCTTATCCTCTTGCTCTTCACATACTTGGAGAATGCCTTGGGGTTTTCCTTAATCCTGCCTGCTAAGCCTTCTCATGACCCCTTCTGGCTCTCCTAATTTCCTTTTCAAGCGCCTTCCTACTAGCTGTATACTCTTCTCGATCTCTAACATTACTGAGCTCCCTGAACCTTTTGGAAGCTTTTCTTTTCCTCTTCACAAAATTCATTACAGCTTTTATGCACCACGGTTCCTTTAGCCGACGATAACTTCCCTGTCTCATTGGAACATTACTGTGCAGAACTCCAGACAAATATTCCCTGAAAATTTGCCACATTTCTTCTGTATATTTCCCTGAGAAAAAGTCTTTCCAATTTTTCCTCCAATTTCCTGCCTGATAGCCTCATAATTCCCCTCACTCCAATTAAACACTTTGCTAGTTTGTCTGATCCTATCTCTGTCCAGTGCTAGTGTAAAGGAGATAGAATTATGATCACGATCCCCAAAATGCTCTCCCACTGAGAGATCAGACACCGGACCAGGTTCATTTCCCAATACCTAATCGAGTACAGCCTGTCCTCTTGTAGGCTTATCCACATACTGTGTCAAGAAACACACTGAACAAACTCCTGCCCATCCAAACCCCTGGCCTTAGGGAGATTCCAATCGATATTTGGGAAATTAAAATCTCCCATCACGACAACTCTGTGATGATTACATTCTTCCAAGATCTGCTTCCCAATCTGTTCCTCAACATCACTGTTACTATTGGGCGGCCGATAGAAAACACCCAGTAAAGTTATCGACCCTTTCCTGTTCTGAACCTCCACCCACAGAGACTCCATAGACAATCCCTCCACGGCGTCCACCTTCTCTACAGCTGTGACACTATCTCTGATCAACAGTGTCCATCCCTCCCTCTTTTGCCTCCCTCCCTGTCCCTCCTGAAACATCTGAAATGCGGCACTTGAAGTACCCAGTCCTGTCCCTGAGACATCCAAGTCTCTGTAATGGCCACCACGTCACATTCCCAAGCAGCGATCCACACCCTAAGCTCATCTACTTTATTCACGACACTCCTGGCGTTAAAATGGACACATCTCAAACCTTTGGTCTGAGCGCTCCCCTTCTCTATCACCTGCCTATCCTCCCTCTCACACTGTAGACAATCCCTTTCTATTTAGGAGCTAACCTCCTCTCTCCCTGTCACTTCAATTTGATTCCCACCCCCCCAACCTTTCTAGTTTAAACTCTCCCCAGGAGCCTTAGCAAACCTCCTGGCCAGGATATTGGTCCCCCTGGGATTCAAGTGCAACCCATCCTTTTTGTACAGGTCACACCTGCCCCTAAAGAGGTCCCAATGATCCAGAAACCTGAATCCCTGCCCCGTGCTCCAGTCCCTCAGTCCATTCCTACTCTCACTGTCTCATGGCACAGGCAGCAATCCCGAGATTACTACCTTTGCGGTCCTTTTTCTCAACTCCCTTCCTAACTCCCTATATTCTCCTTTCAGGACTTCTCCCTTTTCCTACCTATGTCAGTGGGACCAACATGGACCACAACCTCTGAGTCTTCTCCCTCCCACTCAGGATATCTTGGCTGCGATCAGAAACATCCCAGATCCTGGCACCAGGGAGGCAAACTACCATCCGAGTTTCTTGACGGCATCCGCAGAATCTCCTGTCTGACCCACTCACTATCGAGTCCCCTTCCTCTTTCTTTCCCTACCCTTCTGAGCCACAGGACCGGACTCTGTGCCAGAGGCACGGCCACTGTTGCTTCCCCCAGGTAGGCTGTCCCCCTCAGAACAGTACTCAAACAGAAGTACTTATTGTTAAGGGGCACAGCCACTGGGGTACTCTCTGGTACCTGACCTTTCCCCTTCCTAACCATGACCCACTTGTCTGCCTCCCATGGCCCTGGTGTGACCACCTGCCTGTAAGTCCTCTCTATCACCCCCTCGTTCTCCCTGATCAGACGAAGGTCATCGAGCTGCAGTTCCAGTTCCCTAACGCACTCCCTTAGGAGCCGCAGCTCAATGTACCTGGCACAGATATGGACACCCGGGAGGCTAGGAGACTCCAGGACCTCCCACATCCGATAAGGTGCCCCATGTAAGGCTTAATGAGAAAGTGGGGGGGCATGGGATCCAAAGGGACATTGCTCTGTGGATCCAGAACTGGCTTGCCCGCAGAAGGCAAAGAGTGGCAATAGATGTTTGATGAGGGACAGTGTAGAGGGAGCTTTACTCTGTATCTAACCCCGTGCTGTACCTGTCCTGGGAGTGTTTGATGGGGACAGTGTAGAGGGAGCTTTACTCTGTATCTAACCCCGTGCTGTACCTGTCCTGGGAGTGTTTGATGGGGACAGTGTAGAGGGAGCTTTACTCTGTATCTAACCCCGTGCTGTACCTGTCCTGGGAGTGTTTGATGGGGACAGTGTAGAGGGAGCTTTACTCTGTATCTAACCCCGTGCTGTACCTGTCCTGGGAGTGTTTGATGGGGACAGTGTAGAGGGAGCTTTACTCTGTATCTAACCCCGTGCTGTACCTGTCCTGGGAGTGTTTGATGTGGGGACAGTGTAGAGGGAGCTTTACTCTGTATCTAACCCCGTGCTGTACCTGTCCTGGGAGTGTTTGATGGGGACAGTGTAGAGGGAGCTTTACTCTGTATCTAACCCCGTGCTGTACCTGTCCTGGGAGTGTTTGATGGGGGGACAGTAAGGGAGATTATGCTTCATCTAACTCTGTTTATTATGTGGTTTTCAGAAGCAGGGTAGTATACCCAAGAAGAAGAGGAAGACCAAACTTAAGAAAGAGGCGGAGAAGATTCTCCGTGATTTTGGGCGCTGTCTGTGTGACGATTACCCTGAGAAGCGGTCAGTGGTTGCTGAGCTTCATGAAGAGATGATGAGATTGATCCGAGAATGACACAGGATCGATCCTGTTAAATTCTGAAATGTTTTTGTGATGATGTTTGGAGCTGTGGGACTGATTGTGTGTCTTTACTCACTGTCCCATGGTCACAGGCGCTGCTGCTTTTGCCAATATGATTGAGGGAGGTGGTGAGGGTTCCAGGTTCAGTTCAGGGGGTTTGATGGTGAGTGACTCGGGGAGAAGGTTGATGAAAACACGATGTGGAACAAGAACTGCTGAAGGGACAGGGTTGGACTGGGATGTAACCACTGACCAGATGAGATGACCACCTTCAATAAAGATCAAACTAAACTCCAACTGGGAAATTAGACAGCTTGGCTCTGTATAAAACTGGCTTTCAGTCCGTGAATTAAATGTTCAATGTTAAAATGATGAGAATCTTGGGGTATTTGTGATTGGGAAATACTCCATCATGTGAAGCAATCACAGAATAAAGAAAATATTCTCAATTTAACCAAAGCTTTCAGTCTGTCATTCATTTCCATTTCACACAGCGAGTCTGAGGCTGGGAGGACCAGTTCCTCCCTTTCATAAAACTGTACTGGCAACTGGAGATCGATTCAGTGCTGAGGGAGTTCCGCACTGCGGGAGTGTCACTGCTGAGGGAGTCCCGCACTGTGGGAGGGTCAGTGCTGAGGGAGTCCCGCACTGTGGGAGTGTCACTGCTGAGGGAGTCCCGCACTGTGGGAGGGTCGGTGCTGAGGGAGTCCCGCACTGTGGGAGTGTCACTGCTGAGGGAGTCCCGCACTGTGGGAGGGTCGGTGCTGAGGGAGTCCCGCACTGTGGGAGGGTCAGTGCTGAGGGAGTCCCGCACTGTGGGAGGGTCGGTGCTGAGGGAGTCCCGCACTGTGGGAGGGTCGGTGCTGAGGGAGCGCCGCACTGTGGGAGGGTCGGTGCTGAGGGAGTGCCGCACTGTGGGAGGGTCGGTGCTGAGGGAGTGCCGCACTGTGGGAGGGTCGGTGCTGAGGGAGTCCCGCACTGTGGGAGGGTCCGTGCTGAGGGAGTCCCGCACTGTGGGAGGGTCAGTGCTGAGGGAGTCCCGCACTGTGGGAGGGTCAGTGCTGAGGGAGAGCCGCACTGTGGGAGGGTCGGTGCTGAGGGAGTCCCGCACTGTGGGAGGGTCGGTGCTGAGGGAGAGCCGCACTGTGGGAGGGTCGGTGCTGAGGGAGCGCCGCACTGTGGGAGGGTCAGTGCTGAGGGAGTCCCGCACTGTGGGAGGGTCAGTGCTGAGGGAGTCCCACACTGTGGGAGGGTCAGTGCTGAGGGAGTCCCGCACTGTGGGAGGGTCGGTGCTGAAGGAGTCCCGCACTGTGGGAGGGTCAGTGCTGAGGGAGTCCCGCACTGTGGGAGGGTCAGTGCTGAGGGAGCGTCGCACTGTGGGAGGGTCAGTGCTGAGGGAGCGCGCACGCGCACCCTCTCTCCCGCACGTGCGCACACCCTCTCTCCTGCGCGCACACACACCCTCTCTCTCCCGCGCGCGCGCACACTCTCTCTCTCTCTCACACGCGCGCACGCCCTCTCTCTTTCCCGCACACACCCTCTCTCTCTCCCACGCGCACGCACACCCTCTCTCTCTCCCGCGCACGCGTACACCCTCTCTCTCTTCCGCGCGTGCGCACACCCTCTCTCTCTCCCCCGCGCGCGCACACCCTCTCTCGCTCTCGCGTGTGTGCACACCCGCTCTCCCGCGCGCGCACGCACACCCTCTCTCTCCCGCGCGCGCGCACACACTCTCTCTCCTGCACGCGCACACACACACACTCTCTCCACCCAATAAGTTCCCCTGGAAACCTTGGAACCATCTCAGCAGTGAAATAACTGGAGCTAATTTCGGAATATGAGTTGACATCTAACCAGCACCATTCCGAGCCAGCAAGTACGAATGGTTGTGAGAGTCAGAAATTTGGCATTTTTGTATTTGTCCTAAAGAGCGTCAAAGAGACAACTTTGGACACATGTCCCATCTTGTCAGCAAAGGATAACTTGCCAAGGAGAAAATGAACAGTGTTTGGTCCACAGTGCTTTTTAATCATTTGTTACAGTAAAGGTTTGTGAAATCTTGACCGGTTAGAGGATAGAGGTGAGAGAATTTAACACCACAACATTCAGGAAAAGACAACGACAGTATGGACAGGACGGGGACAAGGAGAAGGATGGCAGTTCAAATCCCAGAGAGTGCTCATCTTCGTGGGTTCAAACAGGGAAGAGTAGGAGGTCCGTCTGTCTGGAAGACAGTCGGTGAATCCCGGGAATGCCCCGACCTCAGGCCTGATCGCGCGTCTTGTAAAGTTGAGCCAGGACTTCTTGCGCCTCCTTCACCCCGTGTTCCGCCGCCCTGGAAAGTAGTCCCTCCATCTCCCTAGAACCGAGGAGGAGGAGGGGGGGAATTGCGAGGGTGAATCACTCGGAGAGTGGGATTTCCCATCTCAAATCCAGCTCAGTCACTCATACCAACCCTTCCCAACCCCCAGCTTTTCCACTCACTCCAGCCCCCTACACCCCCTCCCTATCTCTGTAACCTCCTCCAGCCCCCCTACACCCCCTCCCTATCTCTGTAACCTCCTCCAGCCCCCCTACACCCCCTCCCTATCTCCGTAACCTCCTCCAGCCCCCCACACCCCCTCCCTATCTCTGTAACCTCCTCCAGCCCCCTACACCCCCTCCCATTCTCTGGAACCTCCTCCAGCCCCCGACACCCCCTCCCTATCTCTGTAACCTCCTCCAGCCCCCCTACACCCCCTCCCTATCTCTGTAACCTCCTCCAGCCCCCCTACACCCCCTCCCTATCTCTGTAACCTCCTCCAGCACCCCTACACCCCCTCCCTATCTCTGTAACCTCCTCCAGCCCCCTACACCCCCTCCCTATCTCTGTAACCTCCTCCAGCACCCCTACACCCCCTCCCTATCTCTGTAACCTCCTCCAGCCCCCTACACCCCCTCCCTATCTCTGTAACCTCCTCCAGCCCCCTACACCCCCTCCCTATCTCTGTAACCTCCTCCAGCCCCCCTACACCCCCTCCCTATCTCCGTAACCTCCTCCAGCCCCCCACACCCCCTCCCTATCTCTGTAACCTCCTCCAGCCCCCCTACACCCCCTCCCTATCTCTGTAACCTCCTCCAGCCCCCCTACACCCCCTCCCTATCTCTGTAACCTCCTCCAACCCCCGACACCCCCTCCCTATCTCTGTAACCTCCTCCAGCCCCCCTACACCCCCTCCCTATCTCTGTAACCTCCTCCAACCCCCGACACCCCTCCCTATCTCTGTAACCTCCTCCAGCCCCCCTACACCCCCTCCCTATCTCTGTAACCTCCTCCAACCCCCCACATTCCCTCCCTATCTCTGTAACCTCCTCCAACCCCCCACATTCCCTCCCTATCTCTGTAACCTCCTCCAGCCCCCTACACCCCCTCCCTATCTCTGTAACCTCCTCCAGCCCCCTACATTCCCTCCCTATCTCTGTAACCTCCTCCAGCCCCCTACATTCCCTCCCTATCTCTGTCACCTCCTACGACCCTCCGAGATCTCTGTGTTTCTCCAATTCCTGCCTCTCGAGCATCCCCCCGATTCCCATCACTCCCCCATTGGTGGACATGCCTTCAGTTGCCCGAAGCTCTGGAATTACATCCCGAAACCTCTCCATCTCTCTCTCTCTACCCCACCGCCCCAACCCTGTTTCTCTGTCTCTCTCTCTCCCTGTGTGTCTCTCTCTCTCTGCCTCTCTCTCTCTCTCCCCCTCTGTCTCTCTCTCTCTCTCTGTCTCTCTCCCTCTCTCTGTCTGTCTCTCTCTCTCTGTGTCTCCCTCTCCCTGTCTCTCTGTCTCTCTCCCTCTCTCTGTCTCTCCCTCTCCCTCTCTCTGTCTCTCTGTCTCTCTGTGTCTCTCTGTCTCTCTCCCTCTCTGTGTCTCTCTGTCTCTCACTGCGTCTCTCTCTGTCTCTCTCTCTCTCCACACAGGGAGATTCAGTTTCTCACACAGGAATTATTTCCCAGGGGGACAGAGAGTGACTCACCGATCTTCCACAGAGCTAGTTATCTGTTTCAGTTTGCCCACAGCGAGGTTGTAGGAAGACAGAGGATGGCCCTGATCGGCTGCTTTCCTGGGGGGGAGAGAGAAGCACTGTCACATCTTTCTATTCAAAACAGTCAGAGTGCACAGCACATCGCCCCCACAGTGCGGGACTCCCTCAGCACCGACCCCCCCACAGTGCGGGACTCCCTCAGCACCGACCCTCCCACAGTGCGGGACTCCCTCAGCACCAACCCTCCCACAGTGCGGGACTCCCTCAGCACTGACCCTCCCACAGTGCGGGACTCCCTCAGCACTGACCCTCCCACAGTGCGGGACTCCCTCAGCACTGACCCTCCCACAGTGCGGGACTCCCTCAGCACCGACCCTCCCACAGTGCGGGACTCCCTCAGCACTGACCCTCCCACAGTGCGGGACTCCCTCAGCACCGACCCTCCCACAGTGCGGGACTCCCTCAGCACCGACCCCCCAACAGTGCGGGACTCCCTCAGCACCGACCCTCCCACAGTGCGGGACTCCCTCAGCACCGACCCTCCCACAGTGCGGGACTCCCTCAGCACCGACCCTCCCACAGTGCGGGACTCCCTCAGCACCGACCCTCCGACAGTACAGCAACATGTAAAGTTGAGCAAATAACACTCCGGAATATTCCTACCGAAACCATTCCATGGCCGTCTCCTCGTTCTTCACAACCCCATGTCCTGCTCAAGTTCAAAAAAAATTTGGAAATAGTTAGAGTGTCTGTGTGAGACCCCTCCCTCCCCCTCTCTCTCTCTCAGGGAGATATCTGTACACTGACTGGTGTCTCTCAGTCCCCTCTCTCTCTCTCAGGAGATGTCTGTACACTGACTGGTGTCTCTCAGTCCCCTCTCTCTCTCTCTCTCAGGGAGATATCTGTACACTGACTGGTGTCTCTCAGTCCCCTCTCTCTCTCTCAGGGAGATATCTGTACACTGACTGGTGTCTCTCAGCCCCCTCTCTCTCTCTCTCTCAGGGAGATATCTGTACACTGACTGGTGTCTCTCAGTCCCCTCTCTCTCTCTCAGGGAGATATCTGTACACTGACTGGTGTCTCTCAGCCCCCTCTCTCTCTCTCTCAGGGAAATATCTGTACACTGACTGGTGTCTCTCAGCCCCCTCTCTCTCTCTCTCTCTCTCAGGGAGATATTGTACACTGACTGGTGTCTCTCAGTCCCCTCTCTCTCTCTCAGGGAGATATCTGTACACTGACTGGTGTCTCTCAGTCCCCCCTCTCTCTCTCTCAGGGAGATATCTGTACACTGACTGGTGTCTCTCAGTCCCCTCTCTCTCGGAGATATCTGTACACTGACTGGTGTCTCTCAGTCCCCCCTCTCTCTCTCTCAGGGAGATATCTGTACACTGACTGGTGTCTCTCAGTCCCCTCTCTCTCTCCTGTTTCTCTCTACTTACCCCACAGGTATCTCTGTCCCAGACTGTGCTGTGCTGATGAGTATCCCAGTTTTGCGTATCCGTGAGTGAGATGCAGATGAAATGTCTCATAAAACAGGACTAGGTAAAACAGGAAGGTGATCGCCAGGGTAACAGTCAGAATCTGTCAATGGAACACATATTAAATCCACACAGTGAATTGTGAGCATTGTTAATACAGCAAACACTATCCTGGTATTTAATAAACAGGGACACACAGTATAGCAGCAGAGGCAGTGAACATCTCTGTATAAAACACCCACTCACCCTCAACTGGAGAACTGTTCCCATACTGGGAGGGAGAGAGAGAGAGAGAGAGAGGGAGAGAGAGAGAGAGAGAGAGGAGAGAGAGAGAGAGAGAGAGGGAGAGAGGCAGAGAGAGAGAGATAGAGTGAGAGAGACAGAGAGAGAGATAGTGAGAGGGTGAGAGAGAGAGACAGAGAGAAAGAGAGCGACAGAGAGAGAGAGACAGAGAGAAAGAGAGCGACAGAGAGAGAGAGAGAGGGGGAGAGACAGAGAGAGAGAAGAGAGAGAGAGGGAGGGAGAGAGGGAGTGAGTGTGAGAGGGACAGAGAGAGAGAGAATGAGAGAGTGAAAGAGAGAGAGAGGGAGTGAGAGAGAGACAGGGGGAGACAGAGACACAGAGAGGGAGAGACAGAGGGACAGAGAGAGAGAGAAGGACAGAGAGAAAGAGACAGGGAGAGAGAAACAGAGAGAGAGAGAGACAGACAGAC